>NC_081428.1:19541833-19606833 GCF_949786415.1 Peromyscus eremicus | reverse complement strand
GTGTTTTAACAACAAGTAGTCTAGAGAAGTATTTACATAGGAGGAAAACATCTGGATTTTGGAATCTAGAAGATACTTTAAGATAGCTAATTCTTTGTGCAAATCCTAGCTGTTGCCTACCTCTTTACTTCAGACTGAACATGGCCATTATTGTCTTGAGGCAAAGCATCTGTTCTCTCTCTCTCTCTCTCTCTCTCTCTCTCTCTCTCTCTCTCTCTCTCTCTCTCTCTCTCAAGAAAAAAACAAAATAAAACAAAAACCTTCAGCATTCAGGCTTACTAACATCCTCCAAGGTGGGAAGAGGCAAGTTCACAAGGCTCAGTGGGTCACTGTGTCTTCCCTTCTGGAGGTCACATACTGGGCCAGCAACATTGACTACAGATGGAAATCTTACATAGTGTACCTACCTGAAAGTTGTTCAGAGATTTCTTCAGTGGTGCAGAATCTGTGTTTCTCCAATATTTTATTCTGAGTGTAGAACTCTTGGGTACTATATCCAGCAGTAGTTTGCCCAACTGACTGCCTTTGAATCACTCATGCTCATGAGAGGAGTAAGCAATCCCAATAAATTCAATGGCTCACCCAGTCAAACTTTGGTAGAGTTCTTTCTTTGGTCTCCTCTTTGGTGTCCTCTTTCTCTGATGTCCTCTGTAGATGAAGTGAATAGTCTCTTCAAGAAAAGTCACATAATCCTTATCCAGGAAAATCTCAGCTTGTTTGTTGATGAGGGCAAAAAGAAGTAGAGCAGAATATACAAAGTAAACATAAAATAAAACCATGCAGTATGCCACAGAGTGAACACATTTCCATAGTGCCTATGGAAGTTGTGAGTAAAAGCCTGAACCTCATGAAACAAGTGCCTGTACGACATTAGACTAGAAATGCAAAGAACATCTAAAAGATGTCAAGAAAATATGTGAGCTTGAATACAATCGGATGTGCCTCAGAAAGTAAGTACAACAATGATCAGAGAACATACAAGTGGGGTGGTTTGAGTGTGAAAGGCCCCCACAGGTGCACATATTTGAATGTGTGGTCACTGGGGAGTGGGACTACTTGAGAAGGATGAAGAGATGTGGCCTGGTTGGAGGAAGTATGTCACTGGACTGGGCTTTGGGGTTTCATATGTTCAAGCCAGGCTTAGTGTCTCTCTCTTTCTGCTGCCTGCTGATCTAGATGTGGAACTCTGGGTTCCTTCTCCAGCACCATGCTTCCCTGAACAGCACCATGCTTCCCTTCATGATGATAATGGTCTAAATCTCTGAAACTGTAAGCCAGCCCAATTAAATGTTTTCCTTTATAAGAGTTGCCACGGTTATGGTGTCTCTTCACAGCAATAAAAACTCTCACAAAGAAAACAGGAAACCATTAAAAAAATCATCACTAAACATGAGGCAAATTAAATAATAACAGTAGAGTCAAAATTAAAAGTCAAAGATCTAAAAATAACAAAGTCCTGACTAACCAGGAATGCCTGTTTACATGTGTGTATTTGAAGCCCCTGCAAAAGACAGCAAAACAAATTAAAAGAAAAACACAAAGGTATAATTCTTGAAAACTCATGAGAGATTACAGGACAATCATTGTATAATTCCAATTAGGTGATATACTTAATGAGTCAAGGTTATAGGTACAGAAAGAATAGTTAAAGCATGAACAGGAAGGGCTGAGGGAAACAGGGAATGAGGACTTGTATAATGGAAATGGAGTTTCAGTTGGGAAACTGGAAATGTTCCGGTGAGAGATGCTGGTAGTAACAAGACAATGATATGCAAGTACATAATGCCATTGTACTGTACAATTAAAATGATTCAAACACTAGGCTTCTGGCAGTGTGCATTTTGTCACCAAAATTTCATGAGACAAGATGACTTTGCATAGCAAAAAAAAAATGAATATTTTGGGTTATAGAAACTTGACCAAGACTACGTAAAAGATAGTACTGTACATTAAGGGTAAGTAAACGAGCATAAATACTATGGCACTTGTGAAAGGCAAAAGAAATCAAGCTTCTCTCAAATTTCTCCACAGAAATTTTTAACACTAGTATTCAGTGAGCCAATAAATAAAGGATGCTTAAGTAAAGAAAGCAGGAACCAAGTATTTTATATGCAGACAAATCATACTGAAGTATAAATGTATAGATAATTATTTCACACATGCTAAAACCAGAATGTCATTCATAAAAGACCTTCTAAAATATTACAGAAGGAGGGGACTTCAGGTAATTAAATAAGCCTAGTAAAAATATGAAACAGAGTGGAAAGAAAGAGTAAAATATATCTAACTGCAAAATAAATATGACACAGGTAAGTCAGAAGGGGAAACTGTATTTCTTGATTACTAAGAAATTATTAAGAAAAAAATGGAAAAAGAAAGAAAGAAAATGCTAAATAAAACTAAGATTATAAAGAATGGGGAAGCAAAGAATAATCATGCATGGAAGACAAAGATATTCATATATATTTACAATCATCTTGCTGTCTATAGGAAGCTAGTTCCTGAAATACCTAGAAATCCCAAAATCTGAGGTTTCTCAAGTCTCTTGTTTAAATGGCATCGTATTTGCATATTCATACCCTTACCAATACTCCAGATCACCTCTAGATCACCTACAATACCTAAAATAAAGTAAATGTTACATAAATAGTGGGAGTGATGGAGTTTTATTTTTAAACACTTTTTACTGGCATATTAAATGAAATTTGTTCCTATCGTTGAGGTATAATATAATGTCTAGATATATGTACACATTGTATAAGGTTTAAACCAAGTTAAACACATGTGTCTCCTCTAAGATTTATCATTAAAATATCTTGTAGCTTTTCTGAAAAGTACTGTAGGTATCTGTTAACTCTAATCATTCTTACTGCACAGTAGTGCACAAGAGGAATTTATTTCTAAATTTGTATTTTTTTAGTACATATCATAATTACATTTACTTAATAACTGGTACAAAAATGATAGATGTTAATGAGATACCATCTGATGTTTCTGGGCATGTACATATTGCAACATTTTTCTCTTTAAATAGCACCTTTACGACAAAAGCTTTCAAGATCCTTTCTTCTAACTTTGTGAATGGACAGTGCCTCTTACTCTTAAGTCACTGTCATTTCATGTGATTTAACCAACTGTTCTTCATCCTGTTTCCCTCCACTCTTTCCATCCCTCATAACTACTCTCCCCCTCTCAGCTTCTACGTCAGCTTTTTAGATTTCACTTACAGTTCTTATCTGAGCTCCAAAAAGCCACCAATTTTGAGTTTAGAAATAACCCTAATGTCATGTTCATATTAGTAGAAGTTAGGTTGCGTTACACTATCTGCCATGTGTAGCACGGCCCACGTCTTATTTCGTTCTTGAATTTATCCTATATTCACGTGTCCCAGAGGAGTGTTTATACTACCCTCGTTGCATGGTAAGTGCTTAATATGCTTTTTGTATTACAAAGAGTAAAAGACTAGTGGGTATTGTATATCAATGCAATGATGCAATTATTCTGTTAATTTTAAACGAAATATGAGGAATTACATGAAGTGTTCAGTTTGTGGTCCATTGACACTGTCACTTTGTGGCTGCTTTGTCACAATGTCGTGGTGGAGAGCCCCTTACAGAGCAGACAGAGCTTCTAAATTCATGGTATGTATGGGAGAGGGGTGGGGAGGGAGAACACAGGGTGATAGACTAAATGCACGTATAGTTAAAAGTTACTGTGTTATTTTGAGTTAACTCAATTAGAAAATGCTTATTATTTTAGGAAGTGTTGAGAGCGTAGAATGCAAAGTAGTTATAAAAGGGAATGTGTGAGAATTTTTCATTACATATCTTCTATAAATTTTGAACTGTAGTTCCTAACTAAAATTTAAAGGAAAATAAAATAAAGTGAGTTACTTGGAAAAAAAGAATTGATCAGCTAAGCAAACCAGACCATAAGACAGACAGAATATTTGGATCTTGGTTCAGGCTCAGTTGCTAACTCACATTGTTAGTGCACGAGCCACTTAGTATCCACAGCCCAGGTTCCCAATCTGTGAAACGATGGGGCTGGAATCGGGGATCTTCAAGTTTCTTCCTCCTTTAATATTCTATGAGTCATGGTTTAATACAGTGTTCACCAAACTGTAGCCTAGGAAAATAGTTTTGGAGGCCAGCCATTTTCTACCATTTTATCAGCATGTCTGTTTCCTGCTTCTTTGAATCACGCAAAGAAAGAATAACTAACTGCCTTGCCAACCCCAGAATTATGAATTCAAGCCATGTAAAGAATAAATATTAGAAAATTCAAGATAACACCCTATTAAAAAGAGTCAAATCAAAATGACTGCGGAAAACTTGCTAAAATCTGAATACCAAGCTGTCATTTGAGGCATCATAGAAATATTAAGATTATAGCGTATCTTAACATAATGATATAATGTAAATCTACAAAAGTCTTGGTGTTATCATTTTTAGATTATGATATCTCTTTTGGGTAAACTTAAGAAATGTTTCTGATCATTATAAGATTAAATTCAATTAAAATTGGGAGTGAAACTTTCCCATCATGCTGTCTGTCAACTTGTGATGTAGCTGGACCTATTTCTGTCTTCTTAGGGTTATAAATTCAAATCAGTGTTCTGGCTCTGCATCTTACAGAATTAACTATTGAAGTGAGGTCTTGTATCCTCAATAACATTCATAACCCTACAACAGTTTTAATAGTTGCTCAAATCTGAAGCTGCAGGGGGGCAGACATCCTGCTTTTATGAAATGAGTCAATGAGAAAATTAAGTCTAGAATTTTCTATCTAGCAAGCCATACACAAAGAGAAAAATCACTCACCCAAGCAGGAGAACAGACGGTTTTCACGATGAAAATATTTGCACAGTTGCAAAATAGAGTTAGTTAGCTGACCAAACAAAGGGGAATTTGATACTCCAGTATTTCCACTGAACTGTATAACTGTGACATGTACACAGAGCCATTGTCTCCAAATGCAGAGCGAAGGCAGTCCTTGAGAACAACATTTGCAACATTTCCTGCAGCCTTCACTTAACCCTGGAAACAGTGGAGATAGCAGGCATGTCACTGCTAGTAGCATATCTGACTACATTTCTTTGCTCCTTGATCTAGATGTATTCTTTGTTTTCTGGAGACCTTCCTGAAACTATCGCTCTCTCCTTCAGAAAAAATGATATAACTACTTCAAATCTTTCACTACTCCTGGAGTCAGAAATCCCCATGCAAATGGCCCCACATGGACCCATTCCTGTATGACAACAGGTTTATGCATTACCTTTGTTTTTCACACATAAAGTATGAAATATATATATGCAAGTATATATAAATATAAACATAAACACAAATATAAATATACATGCATATATACACATATACACACATATAAGTACACACACACACATATCACATACAGCTATTTAACTTCTTAAAATTCAAGTGCAGAATTGAACATTTTTCAATAAACTTTTATGATAACAAAAGCAAGATCCAGTTATTATCCACAAGAGACCAGAAAGGAACAGAAGAAAAAAATTAACTGGGCTTAAAATAGTAAAAATATTAGATTCATGAATTATTCATAATGCTAATCTGGATAGGATAGACTCAAACAGAAAAAAAATATTGTGCTGTATATATTCCTAATATATGACCATTTTCCACCTATAGAATTTACCAGTATTACCATTTCAATATCAAACTATCCTAGCTCTGTTACTTAATATTTATGCATATATATATATATATATATATATTCAAATCATTTATTTTATTTTCAGTTTAAACATACTGGTGTTTGCAAGAGTAATCCAACCTTGGAGAAACTTTTACATTCATGTTTTTATTCCTTCAACCTACCTACTACTTCCAAGTACCTTGGATACAGGCCGGCTTAGCAATCATTGCTGTTCACCAAGCTGTTTGCATTTCATTTAAGGACCTTTAAGTTAGCAAACGCCTTCTGGGAGTCCCACATCACCAGAAAGCAGGCCTAGAAATATCTTTACACCACCCCCAAGTTCACCAGAACAGAAAATCCTTGAATCTTTCTTGCACTGAAGGTAGAAAAGTTTCTCCTTAAACTCGAGATAGCCTATCATAAGGTAGCTATTGATGAGAACAGTCTAGAGACATATGTATCCTAACTCCATCTTTATTCATTCCCTAGTCTACTGTTCATTGGGAGACTCTCACGGATTGTGTGCAACAAAGGCACACAGTGGAAAAGAGCAGGTTGTGCTCTACACATCTAAAATAGTCTATGGGCAGAGGCAATAAATTTCCACACAAGCTTCTAGACAGCTGGTGAAGTCAGCTCAGCCAATCTGTAGCATTCTTATTTTCCTTAAAACAACTATGGATTTGTTACTGTTGCTCTTATTTTGTAACCATACACCTTCCCACTCAGCAACCAACTCTGGAAACCCTTCGGAAACCTTTGCTAATTGTTTTCTCTGTATCCTCAATTGTCGTGCTTTAAGAAAGGAACCAACATTGCTCCGTCCCCCAATAGTTTGTTGACTGGTTCCTCTCATCTCTTAACTTTTACCCAATGCTTTTCTTCTGAGAATGTCTGATGATCCCTCGCAGTAACATCAAAGGAAAACTTCATCTCACTCCTGGTTATCTCCTCTCTTAGTTCTTAGTCTTGTGCGCCAATGCAATGTAATTCCAGCTATTTGAACTTCGCAATTGCCCTCAAAGTGTGTTCCAGCAGCACCTTTGTATATGTATCTATCTGTACTGCTTCGTACCACTTCACAACACTCCACTGCATTCTGTGTTTCACTGTGACTTTTTTCTGTTTATCCTTTATTCTCAATTTAACCAACTCATCCCCTGCAATGTTTCATAATCCCCCATGTAACCACATAGTCATTTTTCTGTCTATTCTACAGTAGTAGAAACACACTTCAGCATGAGATTGTATTTCTCACCATTAGTTTGTATAGTTTCATTGTTTTCTGTTTGTTTTAGAAAATGTCTCATGTAATGTAGGCTTCCCTAAAACTCCCTATGTAGCTGAGGATAACTTTGAACTTCTAATCTTCCTGATGTGGGCTACCATGCCCAGTTTCATGCTGGTGCTGGGAAATGAGACCAGGGCTTCCTTCACACAGGCTGACCAAGCACTCTATCTACTGAGCCACATCTTATGATTCGCATAGTGTGTGGACTTCATGATCACAGTGACAATGTGTTTAAAGTTCCATCTTTATGTCTTCAGTTCCTACTACGTCTTACTACTGGCTATACAGTAAATATTTTACTATGTATTATATTAAAATGCAATTATAATATAACAACATATGACCTTTTATGGCAAGTGCTGTAACTAAGACATAGGTGAGCTGAGAAAGATAGAGAAGGTTTTGTGACATGAGTTATATTTAAACTTGGTCAGAATTCATGACTGAGGAAGTCAAAGACCCAAGAGGAGACTCTATTGATGCTTTTCTTAATGGTTATATGCCTTCCAAATACTTGTGTTTAAGTATATAATAATGCTATTTTTAACCTTAATCAGATGAACTCCTTATTGTGGTGGGTAATGGTTAATACAGAGACTCAGAAACGTTCAAGTGCTGAAAATAAATGACAGTGTACTCAGTCACAAAGGGTACTCATATAAACCAACTGTATCCCTCAAGTCTAAGAGAACATTGCAGAAAAGATGACAGAAAGAATGTAAAAGCTAGAGAACAGGAGAATGCCAAAATGCAGTTCATGGATGGAGTTGTGTGAGGAGAATTCTGAGAGCTTATGAAAAAAACTCCAAGAAAACTAGACAAGCCTCTTGTAATTTCTGGTCCTTCTAAGCATGGATTTGTTCTTGGAATGTGCTTTTGTGCTGCTCCTAGGTGTAGTAAGTAGGAATGGGTTTGCTCCAGACAGATTGCATATTGCTGTTGACCTTTGTTATTCAAAAATGTTTCCAAGCGTGGGTTGTGCTTGTGTCTGGATACAGCCCACACTCCTATGAACTTTGGTCCTATGACCTTTCTTAACCCTCAGGATACCTTCAGAACATAAATTGTCTAGTGCACTCAGTAAAATTGGCCATTTCATGAGACTTAAGTTTGTCTCATTTTTAGCCTCCAATCTTTCAGGTTCACACTACCCACAAAGCAACAACAGGAGAAGTGCCACAAAATGCCATCTTCCGTTTATGACAATAACTGCTGCACACATGAACTCACAGCAACTGTGATTATTTGTACAAGACCCGCACAAAGTCAAGCCATTAAAAAAAAACGCCAGCATGATACAGGGCTCCTGGAGCTTCAGGCCCCATATAAATAACTCCTGGCGGTGATGTCTGCTGGAGGAAGGAGAGTTATTTTTCAATGGGGATTAGTCAGCACATGCAGGCTGCCCATACTCCAGTGGGTGACCCCCACACCCATGCATATATGGGCAGACCCCGCCAGACTCCATGTGTTAAAATAAAAAAGGCTACAAACTTAGGTCTGAGATGTCGAAGGTATCCCAAGGAGAAACTGGAAGGAGGAAATGGGTGTGGTTATGATCAAGTTATATTGTATATGTGCATGAATTTCAAAGAATAAACGTTTTTAAAATGGGTGTATGCGAAAATAACTATATGAAAGCAGAAAAGCTATCTTGAGAATATATTTATGGAGATCATAGATATCTCAATAAAGGGTATAAGTTGATTATTGAATCTATAAGAAATAAAACATGGCTGGTATTAGCAGATTGATTTTACACCTCATTTAGCAAAGAAAAGGAACCATAATGCATTGAGCAGAAAGTCAGCTTAGGAAAACATTATGGGAGTTCACATACAAGTGTATTTTTGTTTGTTTGTGTCTTTGTTTGTCTTGAAAATAATAGAAATACTATTGGACAAGTAAATATTACTCATAGATGAGATTAAGTAGAAATGCAGATATAGAGAGAGATAGGTATAGAGATTAATGAAGATGTTGACCTTCTGATAAATTTAAGATCAAGAAATTTAGGCCCAGAGCAGAAGAGTGATTTTGACAAATTCACCCCAAATCAACACAGTTCCGACTATATAACATTTTAGAAGGCACATATCCAACAATAATTTAGTATGTGGTTAGAGAAGATGGGGGTACAAGCCATAGAGAAAGCAAAACAGGTATGAAGTAATGAGCCTACAGTTTGGGGAACTTTAATTTCTTTTCTGTATCACTATTTTGCTTTTCTACATGGGAAAGACTGGTTTACTGAAAGCAGAGACCTTCCCTATTCGTTTGAAACCCCACCACCCAACCACGATTGGTTCATTTTGTGTAAGTTACATTGGGTTGCTCTCCAACAATGGGTCCTGGCCGCTAAGACTACAGTTTGTGTCAGAGCTTGCTGTTTATTGCTGTTAGATGCGTGGGTCTGCCTCTTACCTGAGGAAGCCTGGTTGCAAATCAAGTGTGTACCATGTTCCTTTTGAAGACTGGAACACTGCAGCTTTAGTGTGTCCTCGCACCAGACGTGAAAAAAGGGGAAGGACCAGCGTGAACAATCATTGTCTTCTTGTCACAACTCCACGCATGGCTTTAGACTTGACGTATTGAGGTATAGCATGTTTGATGACAAGGCGGCTGCAGAAAGATTAGAAAAATTGGTGCATCCACACTAAAGAAATGTATCTTTCAATAAGCGAAATATAAGTTAAGAAAACAAAAAAAATACTAAAATACTGAAATTTGATGGCTCTTAACTTTTTTATTCTATGTAGAAAGCAAACTACATCACACAGGGTCATAGCCCAAGAGAAAACTTTAAAAAAAAACATATGTGGCAACCACTGAAAAGACCACCTCCTTTTCATTCCAAATGTTTTTTTTTTAAATTGTAATTTAGATTTATAGAGAAATTATCTCTTGGAATGCACTAACCTTGCACATTACCTGTTACATTTAGATGGCTATAGCTCTTAAGAAATCCAAGTAATTTCTAAAGAGATGAGTTTTAAGACAATTATTTTAATCTTTTCTCCTCCGTTTCCTCTGCAAATTCTAAAGTAATAGGGTAGCTTAAGCCAATAAGTATCTAATTTGAATTTTTAAAATCTCAAAGTCAGTAGGGAATTCTCTTTGCGTGATGCAGAGCATTGAAGGGAAACTTGTAAATGGTTACCCTTCTTTTCTGTGTCCATACATGACAGGATCTACTGTTTCTACAGTCGGTTCAGTCAAAGAAACCATTTGACCTGAATGTCTGACCCAATGACCAGCGGATTGACTCAGTGCCCAGCCTTCAGCCCTGCTCTGCCCATGCGTGTCCATGGGCTTTGTTTGCTCTCTGGCAGTTTCCGCATAGAGAACACACAGCATACGCCAGGTGGCCATGTGTCTGAGGCAGACAGGAAAGAACAAAGCAAAAAAAAAAAAAAAATTCATTTGGACAGAGATGCTTTTCAGCCCTCCAACTGCCAGTAACCGAGAAGAGAAGAAAATGCGATGATGCTTGAATATACTCAACAGTAAACAACATCAAGCCGAGATTCAGATCACAAATCTCCCTCCGCCGCTGACAGGCTCAGCATGCACATGGGGGCAGGAGACAAAGAAATCTGCTCACGGAGGAAGCAATACTGGAGAAGAACCTCACCCTGACTGACGGACTGCCCGCTACCTCAGATGGCTGTTTGAGGATATGTTCGATCATAAACATGTGTTCCTAGGTCAAAAACCTGTTTTGATAAAGGAGAGCACAAAGCAAAAGAAATCAGAATTTGCTTTGTGTTCACATCTTTCACTTCCCTTAGTACTTAATGTCCTGCTCACTCTCTCCTAGCTCACAAACTACCGAACACAGAGAACAGATGCTCACGCCGTCTCGGAACTGTTAGAATATCATTTGATTACGGAAGCAAAAGGATGTGGCTTCTTTAAGAAGAGAAATGGATAATTTCCCTTACAAATATGCGGTGGCGTACTATTAAGGATGCACACCTTTTCTTCTCCGCAGTTATTATTTAGAAGCTGCTATCAGG
Source organism: Peromyscus eremicus (assembly GCF_949786415.1). NCBI lineage: Eukaryota > Metazoa > Chordata > Mammalia > Rodentia > Cricetidae > Peromyscus > Peromyscus eremicus. The sequence goes on along the minus strand of NC_081428.1, from coordinate 19,595,844 downwards.
TAGATGCAAAACTAATTCACTTCCGGCCCTCTGACTTCTAATAGCGCTACTAACTTCTGCCATTAATCTTTAAAAAAACGAGAAAACTGGCATTCAAAACTGTCAGTTGACCAGTCCCAGTTCAGTGTTCTTCTGATTCCAAAACCCAGTCAAGTATCATCACAGAGAACTATTGCCTTGGTTTATTAGATAGGTCTGTTTGCAAGAGTTTCTTCAGCGTAGTGTATTTTTTCCTACAACTGTGCTGTTTGTGCTGTTTAACTAATTCAGTACAAGTGAGTGTCATTCTACATGTTTTCATACATGAGGAGAGGACATCTTCTGGCATTTCCCCCTTTTTTGAGGATTTTTTTCTCTTTATATCAAATCTGACAAATTCCTTCCATTAGTTTTCCCAATATCTACCTTTGCTGTATGTGATTGATTCAAAAAGACAGAACTAATCACTCCTTTCTGAGCGCCTTGTGAACACATCCTCAAGCCAATAAATAGCCTTTCTGCTTTTCCCTGCACTGAACGACTTGTCGTCTGTGGCTTTGGCTTAGACCATTTCTGATCATCCAGAAAACAAATCAATTCCTTGTTTTCTTTTGAACTTCCACCCAGGTTACTGTCTTATAATAGTAGAGAAATAAAAAGCCTTTGTGGTGAGAGTGTATATTTCAATAACAAAATCAAGCAAAACTCTCAGGGGAAAAAAACAAAAAAAAACAGTACAGGTGTGTGGGCTCCCAAAGTCATGTGAAATGGATGAAACAGCTCTTACAGTGAAGGAACAAAATCGTATTGTCTCTTATCTGGCTTTTAAAGCCATTTTGTTGAGCTGAAAATCCTATATTCATAGAAAAGCCTTGCCTGAGGTGTCAGGATCATCTCTGATTATTAAAGGGAGGATTTTAAAGATCTAATTTACTTTTTGTTATGCACTGCTTGCTATTTGCATTCCACTCTGGCTGAACATTGAAGTGAGACAAGCCTTTGTCACCTTGTGTCTGGTCACGTCTCCCCCCCCCCCCCCGCCCCCAGTCTCCCTATGCTAGCACAGCAGCACAGCAATACAGGGCTGCAAACAGCAGCAACATGATTCAGGGGGAAAGTAAAATGGAGAAACAAATGGGGAAAAAAGCAATCCGCTTGGACTCCTAATCAGATGAAAATGTATTTAATGACAACATTTATATCGGCAGCAAGCTTTTCTTTCATAAAACCTTTTCTTTATAATTTCCTAAAATGCAGACACTTAGCCTTAACTACCACATGGCTGTAATATTGGCAGCCAGATGAGTACAGCTTTCAGGGAAAAGAAAACATAATGGGAAATCACTGTTATTTTTCAGGTCTTGTAAAAATGAGGGAATCGCACAACCTGAGTGAAAACTCCAGATAGTGTTTCTTCCGGAATCTGCCCGTGGAGAAACCTAGATAGATGGTTTCAGTTCTGAGGTTAATTCCAGAAATGTATTTGGATTTTTAGTTTAGTTTATTCGGACATAACTACAGATTCATCCCGGCAAACAGATGTGTTGAAGGTGAACTTTATGTCTGTTCATTGGCAAAGGAAGTGGAACTGAGATTTTGAACTAATTTCCATTTTTATTATGTAGTATGACGTTTGCTTCTTTGTTCTCTTGTAATCAACTTCAGGCCTCATGAAAATACCCTAGCCGATCGTGTCTAACAGGGTTGGATTCCGTGCGCTGAATGTAGAGTTGTTTACGAGTGTTATATCCACCTGTGCACCTGACAGACTTTCTCTCGGCGGAGTAACAAATCGGATTTTTCAAGAGTGAGAGAGATACAAGCTCCTTCTAATAAAGTAAATATGATTCCACTTGTATATGGCTGAATTTTTAAACTAAACTAAAAGTGAATCTTTGGGTCATGAGGTGCAATAATGGTTTTTCTACAACTTTGTTGAAGAAGGTGCTGGGCCACCCTCCTTTATCTTACTGATAAGGACCATGTCTGCACACCTTCTGATCCACCCTTGTCAATGGAACCAATTTTCATTCTGTCTTTGTGCTCACAGAAACAACTGCTGTGAGATTTAAGTCCAGTAGGCTGATCTTACTGGACTTAAGTCATAGGTTTGTCTAAAAACACCAGGAGGAAGAGAGTTGGGATACACTCCAGTCTGTTCTGACACCCCCTTTCCTCCTGGCTTGATGTCATAAAGGTGACAGTGAGTGTTTCCCTCTGTGACTGATTTGATGAGTCTTCCACTATGGTCCTCACTCTAGTGGTCCATCATGACTCTATTTTCCATACGCTCTTTTGGCCTCTTTTTTTTTTTTTTTTTTTTTTACTGTGGCGATTGTGTGTTGTGTCAACTCATATTTGACCTCTTGTTCTTCCTTGCTGTGTGTGTGTGTGTTATTTCATTTTTCTTGTTGCTGTAATAGAACACACTGACTAAAGCAATTTAAGAGATGAAGGGTTTAATTTGACTCACAGTTCTAGGTTATGGTCCATTTTGACCTAGAAGTCACCTCAGCAATGGCTTGAGGCAGATAGTCGCATGGAATTGTGAAGAAGAAAGAAACAGGGATGAATGTCTGAACTCAAATAACTTTCTCCTTTGTTGCCACCCACAGTTATGGTGAGTCTTTTTCTCACCTTATCTTAATCAAGACCATTCCTCACAGACACGTCCAGAGTTTAATCTCACCTAGTCACTCCCATACACTTGTCTCCCAGGTGATTCTAGGTTCTGTTGCTCAACAACCAGTATTAGCCATCCCAACTACCAAAGCTTTTTTATGTGCATCATCTTAGATAAACTTTAGAACATTTTTATGATAACACAAATACCTGCTCCTTTCCCCCACCTTCTTTTTCTCTCCTCTCTCCTCCTTTAATGGGGTGTGGTTTTGTTCTATTGCCCCAAGTTCACCAGGTCCAGACTTCTCTTGAACTCATGATCTTCCTCTCTTAGCTTCGTAATGGCTGGAATTATATGCAAGGGCTACTATGCCTGGCTTCATCTTTTCTTCTAATAGTCACTCTAGTAAAATAACCCACTGGATAATCACAGATTGATTCTAATTGACTTTCACTTCAAAGACCATTATGACCAAGGTTCTCTAATGGTCTCCTCCTTAACCTCCATGGCAAGGACAGAAAGACTTAGAAGAGATTACAGTGCTTACCGTCTCAATAAACTGAAGAAGCTGCTAGACTGAATAGATGGGATTTCATGTTGATGGAGGCATGGAGAGCAGAGCTGTGATTCTCCTGACTGGATATTCTGAAGTCAAGGAGGAAGGAAATAGGCAAGATGCAATGCATTCATTTTCTATTTAAAATATCAAGGAAGATTGATTCCAGAATATACAGTCAAATGACAAACTATATAGGATATCTTTTTTTCCAGTGAATAAGCAAGCCCTCCAAAAGATTTTGAATGTGTCAGGTGTATATAGGACCTGAGGGGCTTCTTACTGACCAAATTTGGTCATTTTGAGCTCAAAATATACAATGATATTTATGTACAAATCATTGAAAAATGTGGACCTCTTAGTTTACATGAAATTAGAGACAGTGAGAAAAACAGAGAATAAAGAAAAGAAAATATAAAACAAATTAGTTTTTTCCTATAGTAAAACATAGACTAATTCACAGAATAAAGGTAATAACATATCTTAAGTAATCAAGGGATTATTCACTCCCATGGATAAAAATTTGATGAGTAACAGAACATTCAAGAATCTTAAAGGCTTACTCCTTCCCAAACTGATTCTTATAAGAGAAAATTAACAACTTCACCATGGAAAAACTTTTCAGATATCCCTCAAGCCTGGGAGAATATGTTACCTCAAGACATGCCAGTTTGTGTTGGCACAGAAGAGATGGGCCTCCTCCTCACTTGGGCAGCATGGGAGAGCTGGCTCTGGAGGTATGGATGAGGGAGAATTGGCCTCACCCCATGCTAGGGTGGTGAGGGAGAGCTGGCCCCTGCTGGCTGCAGCACTCAGGAGAGCATGTGCTGCATCTCACCTGGGGAAAGCAGCAGAGCTGACCCTGGTGGTATGGGTGTGAAAGAGGTGGCACAGGGCAGGTGAGGGAGAGAGTGTGAGAACAGGAGAACTGGCCCTGGCCCTTTTTGGCTTTGGCACTCAGGTAAGGTGGCCCTGCCCCTTACCAGGGCAGCGCTGGAGAGCTGGCCCTGGTGGTATAGGTACGAGAAAGCTGGCCCCAATGGCATGAGCATGGGAGGGCCAGTCCTGCCGCCTTACCAGCTCCCACAGGCAGGAGAGTTGGTCTCACTCCTCACCTGGGCAAAGCGGAGTCGCTGCCCTGCTGGCACAAGCGTAGAGGGTGAGCGGGCTGACCAACTCAGAATCTACCACCCAGATCCAGATTCAGTGCTTAAAGTTGGCCCACCCCAACGTCTACCTCGTCTAAGAACTTCTGGAGCATGTGAAGACCCAGAGCTACAGGATCTCCATGACACAGCAACAACAGGATATCCAAGAGAAGTCTCAGTGAGGATCCAGTACTGATAGTGGAGCAGAAGCCAGAGGCCTCAAACCAGACCAATGACTCATTACAAGGAACATTTGCAAACAAAACTGTTTTCCCAAAAGGGTAGACTGGGTAACACACCATGACACACCACAGCTTTCACAGTGAGGTAGTTTTTTGTTTGTTTGTTTGTTTGTTTGTGGTTTTTGTTATTTATTTTTAATTTTCATTTTTTTTTATCATTTTTACTTTTTGTTTTATTTTGGGGGGATGTTGCAAGGGCAGAGGGAGGATATAGAAGGATAGGGAGGTGAATGAATTGGGGTGCATGATATGAAATCCACAAAGAATCAATAAAAAAAATTTTTAAAAATGAAATTAAAAGACATGCTGTTTTGATGAATTGAAGAAACTTTTAAAAAGAGAGGAGGATTTTGACTTTGGTTTCCAGCCAGATCTATGCCAAATAGTGGTCAAGGGATTTCCCCAACTTTATTAGCGTGGACTTTCTCACTTTTCCTCGATATGCTTACATATTTCATCTAAAGTTATGCTTCCTAACCCAGGTTCAGTTTCATTCTGTATGGCCAACCTCTGCAAGTAGAAAAGCCAGAATTAGATTTCAGACTTTTCCAACTGTCAGCTTTGTACCCAAACAAACTAGTCATTGCTGTCCCTCAGAAAGAAAGCTGCCTCTCACATATAAAAGAATCTTCGTCTTGGACGGTTCTGTATCTTCAAAGGTTGTTTTGAAATGTTGATGTACCATATAAGTAAAAAAAAAGTCTCCAGGCAGATTAAATGCATATATAAATACATAATATAGCCCACTGACTCCAGTTGGCAGAGTTATATCTTTAGGATAAGAGGCAAAACACTCCCCAAGGGAGTTGGAGACTCCTTTTTCCTCCTGCCAAGTCCTCCCCACCAACTCGCACACGCTGACTAATGCATAAGCTTATATTGTAAGGTTACAGGCACTGGTCTTCACTGTGGCCCGGGGTAAGGAGACGTCCTAGTGCAGCCTCTGAGTTCCAGAGCAGTACATCTTTTGTCCTCTGCTACATTTCTAAGGTCTTTCTTGTTTGCACGTGCATGGCCATTAGCAGCATAGGTGTCCTGAAGCCCTCGATTCACATTCAATAACATTAAATATGAAATACATTTTGTAATTTTTAAATGTTGCAACACACACATACAGTATTCTTTAAAAAAAATAAGAAGTAAAGCTATAAAGCAACTCATTTAGTCTGTTGTTTTAATCTTCTTACTCAAACAAAATATTATCACAGATCTCTTTTTATTTGGCAGTCAGCAGAAATAATGTTGACTTTGTCCCCCTCTTATGAATGAACCATTAGAACTCTGAAATTTCCTTCTATTCCTTCTTAAGGACCTCCAACTCCTGTCAAGTCACTTTTTACCTTCTGTTGTAGCAGCTTTCATTATTATTGACATCCCCTATTGCAAAATCTTCCATTAAAGAAACAAGTACAATATATTTATTTATTATATTGATTATGAACAGCTGGGTTGTTTCTTGTTTAAAATATTAAAGCAAAGTTATTGGGGAAATGAGCTTTTCTGTACATGATTTCTGTTGCCAAAAAACCTTAATCTCTATTATTTATGTATATATGAGCAGGCTGATCATGTACACATTTAGCTATTGTTAATACTGCTAATTATTTTTCTAACAGTGGTTATTGAAATAATTTGACTGTTGAATCAACTTATCATTGCATTAGTTATATAATTTTTGAGCTATCTATTTGATTCATGCCTTTACTAACACTTAGTATTTTCAGCCTTTTGAAATTGAGGTTAGGCCACGGTGGTGGTGCATGCCTTTAATCCCAGCACTCGGGAGGCAGAGCCAGGCAAATCTCTGTGAGTTCAAGGCCAGCCTGGTCTACAGAGCAAGATCCAGGACAGGCACCAATACTACACGGAGAAAGCCCGTCTCCGAAAAAAAAATTTGAGGTTAGGGGCAACAAGATGACTGAGGCCCGGCTGCCCATGCCTTAATGGTCTGAGTTAGGCTCTCCTATCCCACTTCAAGGCAGATGAAGAGAACCAATTTCATAAAACTTTCTGACTTCCACACAAGGACTGTAGTATAAGTACCCATACAAATAATGTATGCATACACTAAATTAAAAAATTAAAGTATTAAAAAATAAAGTTGATGTTTATTCTTTTGGGTGCACAATGTTGTATTGTATGGCTTAAGTTGTAGCATGACTCTTAAATGGTCTTATTAATAAAAACAAACCTGGGGCCAGTTATTGGGGTGAATGCTGGAAGTATTAAAAAAATAAAGTTGATGTTTATTCTTTTGGGGGTACAATGTTGTATGGCTTAAGTTATAGCATAAATCTTAAATGGTCTTATTAATATAAACAAACCTGGGGACAGTTATTGGGGTGAATGCTGGAAGATCAGAGAAGCAGAACAAGCCACAGCTACCTCACCTTGCCAATTCCTCAGCTGATCCTGTTTCCTCAGACTGGATGCCTCTGAGACCTTATCCAGAATGAATCTCAGCTGAACTGCTTCTCGAAAGCCTGAAAGCTTAACCAGACCAAAAACTTCTAGTTTCTGGTCTTCACGCCTTATATACCTTTCAGTTTTCTGCCATCACTTCCTGGGATTAAAGGCGTGAGTTACCATGCCTGGCTGTTTCCAGTATGGCTTTAAACTCACAGAGATCCAGATGGATCTCTGCCTTTGGAATGCTAGGATTAAAGGTGTGTGTGCTACCATTTTCTGGCCTCTATATCTAGTGGCTGTTCTGTTCTCTGACCCCAGATAAGTTTATTAGGGTACACAATATTTTGGGGAACACAATATCACCACATTAAGTTTATACTGAATTGAGGAAAAATGAATCTGACCAAGTTTTCATGTGGCTACTGGCCGTTTTGGTATTGATTTATTTAAATCATTTTTAATATTTTGTTCAATTATTAGTTATGATTTTATTTATTAGTTCTTTGGTATTCTTTATATATCTTGCTGATGAGTACATAGAACATATATGTGAATTCATATTATGTATATATATATATACTAACAAAAAGAAATATTACATTATATAACATACCGTAATGCATTATGTAATCATCCTGCTAGGGATAACCATTCTGATTCCTGCTTGGATCTATTTTATTTATGTGTTTTCAACTTTTTTAAGATTGTATTTCAATTACAACATTTCTCCCCTCTCTTTCCTTTCACCGAGCCCTCAGATATACCCTTTCCCATATTCCTACAAATCTAGGCCTCTGTTTTCATCAATTGTTATGACATGCAGGAAAATTTTCATCACATATGTTTCATTGTAGTCAGAATTCATTTCTAAATGAAGCAGCACTGGGCATCTTAACCCACAGCCTTCAAGCTGCTAAGAGAATTAAGTATGATTAAGAATAATACTATAGTGGGCTGAATTTATGTAAAATTAGGTAACAATAAAAAAATATGTGCACAGCAGTGATAATCTCAAGGGATGAGTTATTGGGAAACTGGAGAAGAAATGTTTACCTTCTTGAATACTTATTGATTATTTTTTTCTGTAAAAACATACTATATTTAGATTTAAAGTCCCTACTAATGTTATACAAGTAATTCTCTTTTAGAGTAATTTTTTAATAAAATGTACTATTATTCATTCCAGGAATGATAGGTTCTGGTCTAATTAGGTTGTCCTCTTATCTCTCTACCAACGGAAGCAAGAAATGGCCCAGTGAACATAAAAGAGGAAGCTGTCGAAGATCCTGACCATAGATACCTCTAGTTGCAAGCTATTAACTTGCTTTGTAAGCATCAAGGATGCATGGAGGTACATTTTGGGTTCTTGATAAAATTAAAATCATTGAGTTTTAATTCATAAAAAACTGTTTTAGAACACATATCCTTCTTTAATGCAATTAACTCCCCATGACTGGGAAAAAATAAGTACCCACTTCAAGGTGCAATTCATATCCAAAGAGGCTGGTTAATTCACCTGGCTGGATTTTGAGCTAATGATTGAGAAATGACCAACATAGTACTTAGGATTTCCACAGAAGAAAAACTTCACAACCGAGTTCATGTCTAAGGTGTTAAATTTTGCTTTGTCTGGGAAAGTATTTATTAACATTTCAGTAGTTTTTTATATGTCTTTTTCAATTTTTCTCATCTAATCTCCTTTGATATAATATGTCTCTTAAATTGTGAAATTTTGTAGTAAGACTCTCTGTCTTGGTGCTGTGGAATTTGACTTGACAAATGTTGCCCCTAAAATGCTATCGAAATCTTTCCAGGACCTGTGGAGGCAGACGTGACTCTTCTCATTTGTACTTCCAGGATTTCAGTGGGAAACCACTGCCATGTGCACTGCACGCTAATGACAAGCTGGATGTTTACATGAAAGCCTGTATGTTCTCACACTGCTTTCTGAAACAAGTAATAATCAGCCTGTCATCAATGTCATACTGCAATCAGGCTTTGACAAGGTTGGCAAATAACTTGAAAGGAACTACTCATTCCTGAACACAGCAGATCAAAACCAGACCTGAACAAAAACTCCAAATCTTCTAAATGTCAGCTGTGGAGGCTTAAGGACATGGTATGCAAAGGCAGAAGCAACAGCAGAGAGAACAGTCAAACCCTACCTTCCCCTCTCACAGTTAACACTCTCTCTCTCTCTCTCTCTCTCTCTCTCTCTCTCTCTCTCTCTCTCTCTCTCTCTCTCTCTCTCTCTCACCCACACACACACACACACACACACACACACACACACACACAGGTTTTCTCAGCTACCAATCTATCAATGAAAAACAATGACCAGCTACCTGAAATGCCCCTGATTGGCAGCACTACCTGTGCTATGCCTGAGTACCATAGGAAGCACAAAGCACATGCCCATTCTTCCTGGTGTTTGTTCTCTCCGCCCACAGGCTGGGACAGGCAGGGTCTCTAACCTATTCAAGTATGTTCATTATGGAGGAGGTTGTGGACTCAAGGCATTTTTTTCTTTCCTCCTCTTCTCAGTCCTTCTGACTATAAAAAGGAAACACTATTTGTGGCACATGCTAATCTGTAGATATTACCAACTTTAAGAAACCAGTTAAAGATATATCTAATACTTTGAAAAGAAGGTTGTTTAGAAGAAAATGTTTGTTTTTAATATCAAATGTTAACAATTTCACTCCAACTATCAGTTTACTTTTGAAGTTTATGTTTTCATAAACATCGGGATAGTTTTTACACATATAGACTTCAATATTCTTGACATATGCCTAAGACTCAAGCCAGATAGAATGCTAGCATGGAGAAAGGAGGTCAACACTGAATCCCATCCCTACCAGAGAAGCTATTGGCAACTGATAGATGCTGGGAGAAGAACAGGCAGTTTTCTTTAAGAATATATTCCCTGAGGTATCAACCATGCTCCAGTGGAAGGCCACATATCCAAATATTGGACTTGATATGTAAAAAAGATAAAGAAGATGCAAAGATGGGTGGACAAAGAAAGGGAGGTGGCATGGACATGGGAGGAGTTGGAAGATGGAGTGAATATAATCAAAACACATTGTATGTTTATTATATGTATATTGTATGAAGTATTACTTCATGCACAGGACATGAAAACAAATTTAACTACAGATTTTGTTCACTGTTGATTTTGTCTTAGCATAGAATAATTTAATTCATAGCTATTTTAGTGAGCTTTAGAAAGAACACTGGCCATCAGTTGTTCAGGGGCATAACTCATTCAAAGTAAATATGTCAACAAAAGTAACAACAAACCTATCATCAGCATAAAGTCCACATTCCAAAAATAAAGAAGATATAAAACACATTGAACAACCCATCTTCTGTCAGTGTAACTATTTGAAACTGTGGCCCACATAATATTAAAATAAATATTCAATAAAAAAATCACTTTATAAGTATATGTTGATCATTAATTACATTGTCATTGTAGAATCTGGACCATCTTGAGTATGAGAGATAAGCATAGTACACCAGAATTAATTCCTGTTTTTGAGTTTGTGATCTTGCTAGGGAGAAGATGCTCATGTACATGAACACTGTGGTGGTTTGAATAAGAATGACCCCCATAGGCCATTGACTGCTTGGTCACCAGAGAATGTCACTATTTGAAAAAATTAGGAAGTGTGGCTTTGTTGGGATAGATGAGGCCCTGTTGGTGGAAGGGTGTCACTAGGGGTGGGCTTTGCCACCTCAAAAGACCATGCCAAGCCTAGAGCCTCTCTCTTTCTGCTGCCTGTGGATCTAGATGTAGAACTTCGAGCTACTTCTCCAGCACCATGCCACCATGCTCCCCACCATGATGACAATGGACTAAACCTGTGAAACTGTGTGCAAGCCCCAAGAAGATGCTTTCTTTTTTCAGTCTTGGCATGGTCAAGGTATGCCTTTACAGCAATAGTAAGTAAGTAAGTAAGTAAGATAAACACACAGCAGTAACTCTGTGAAAGCTCACAGTGAACAAAATCAAAATCTGGGATACAATAACTATCCGTATTGTTTAGGAACATTTAATTACTTTCCAATTTTCCCAGTATTTTCAGATCATTTTTCACAACTATAAAAATCCAGGAACACAGACAGAAAGCATTGCTGCAGCTTCTGAGATCTCGCTCTACTTACATGTCTAGGCTGCTGTCACCACTTAGTTTTGACTGTCTAGGCTTGTCCATCAATTGTCCATTCTGTTATTGGTTTTCTTTACTGAACCTATGATGTCTAGTCAATTGGTCAATTTCACATCAAAATCTAGAGAACACAGAGTTTTCCCCTACAACAGCTTACTTGAGATTGTATATGTTTTAGCAAACTAAATAGAAGGTTTAATTATTTCATTAAGTAACAAAAATGAAGGAGAAATTTAAAGCAGGCTGTAAAGCAGCACAGGTCTAACAATGTATCAGTTGTACTGCTCTGTGTATTCCAAGACCCTTCTGTCTTCTGTAGTCTAACACCTATCTCTCGTGACTACTAAACCCCCTTTCTCTGACTTCTTCACTGTAAATCTCCAAAACAGTTAATATGGACACATTTTAGAGTCATGGGGCTACTCAGAAAGAAAACAGATTTATATATAATTGATAAAGCTCTTTAAACTCTTCTCAAATCAAACATGCTCTAGAGAATCAGCTCTTTGGATTTGTAACTCAGATACACTGGAGAAGGCCAAGAATAAAAGTAAGACTACACAAACCCTGACAACTAACAGCTCTTTATATGAATCTTTATTGTTCATATGATGCTGTGGGATGGTCTGTATGACAACTGTGTTGCTGATTAGTCAATAAATAAAACACTGATTGGCCATTGGCTAGGCAGGAAGTGTAGGTGGGACAAGGAGGAGAATAAAGCTGGGAAGTGGAAGGCTGAGTCAGAGAGATACTGCCAGCCGCCACGATGACAAACAGCATGTGAAGATGCCGGTAAGCCACGAGCCATGTGGCAAGGTATAGATTAATGGAAATGGATTAATTGAAGCTGTAAGAACAGTTAGCAAGAAGGCTGCCACGGCCATACAGTTTGTAACCAATATAAGTCTCTGTGTTTACTTGGTCGGGTCTAAGCGGCTGTGGGACTGGCAGGTGAGAGAGATTTGTCCTGACTGTGGGCCAGGCAGGAAAACTCTAGCTGCAATATGATACAACCTAATAAGTGCTTGTTGAATTTTTCTTCAAGTTTCACTAAGCCCATTTCATTTTTGATATTCATCACTCAGATAGACTATTTACCAGTATATGTGAATACTTGAACCATTGTTACCTATCTGGAACTGATGAAATAACCTGAAGTAATTTGTGTGCCACAAAGTCTAATACTTTCTGTAGAGATGTTTTAAATTATCATTATTATAGCCCATTGCATTAAAGCGAAAATCTACAGTTTACTTTAGCAAAACTGTACAATCTTATGCCATAACAAAACTCAATTTAGCCACTTCTGTGTATCATTCAATAAGAAATCTTTGCAGTTTCCAATATGTAATATTGACATCTATCCAAGTTATTCCTTCTTTCTGGAGTTGACATTGCTTATCTTTCTATGAAATATTCTTCAAAAACTAAGTAACCTTGGAATCATCAATAAAGCAGCTCCTCCTTATGGAAACCTAAACTGCAGTTGTATTTTAGACATCTTAAATATGCCATAAGACAACCATACTCTAAAATGTAAAAGATAAATTATTTTTGGCATTGTGCTTTCCAACTTCATTTCAAATAGCTCAGTGAGCTTTCAGAACTCTTTGAAAACAGCCAGCTGTTTTAGGAGACTCAGAAGTAATTAGGCACAGAACCAAGGCTGTAGTCTATGGCAATCTGCTGGAGATATCCTAGATACACATTATTCCAAATCATTTTCTCAAAAAAATATTTCTTGAATGTCAGAGAAGATGCTGTGCAAGAAGCCGGTGATAGTGATGATCTAGGAAGACAAGTGTTGACCTTTAAGGAATCTATATAATGAGAAGAGAAAATGATGGCCAAGGACACAGATAAATTAATTCATCATCCATTCATTGCACATTGTATTTTGTGTAACAAAGATGATAAGTCTTATGCTCATGTATAAAGAAATATAATTTTTATAGTTTATTTACTTTTTGAGATTAGACTTTAATTTTAACATTTTACTCTTTACTTCAAACCCTTCCATATACTTCTCCACAATCTCCTTTAAATTTGTGGCCTCTTTTTTTAACTAATTATTATTGCATACATATAAATATAAATATACATATATATTCCTAAATATAACCTGTTCAGTCCATATAATGTTGACCCTTTGACACTGGAAAACCAATAAATGTGCTCTTCCCTAGAGAGGACAATCTCTCTCATTCCCAGCTTTCCTCATTGTCTATAGTTCTTGGGTTGTGTTGAGGCCTCATGAACTCTTCATCCGGTTTGGCATGTTCTTGGTGCCACCCTTGCTCAGCTCACTTTTGGGTGGTCATGTCAGTGAGACGTTCTGCGTGTAACTTCTGATATTACTAGGGACCAATCTCACATCAAACTTCCAGATTGTCAGGTTCTTACAATCTTTCTGCCCCCTCTTCTATAATTTCTTACATATATAACATTCTATAATCAATATTCGCCTCATTATTATCTTATCTTCTTCTCTAACCTACCAAACCCCTTCATGACCCCAAGACTCCCTTCTACTTCTTTGTCTTTTCTGTAGAATTGCCTGCATGAACATGAATATAAAGTTATTTGCATGAGTGGGGACAATATACCAGTGGCTATATCACAGAAGAGTATGACTCCCCTATTCTGCAACTTTAAAATATTTATAGCTCCTATGAGAAGGGCAGGGACTTATGAAAACCTTTCTGACCCATGAGGGAATGCAGTTTGGCCCACCTTGTGCAAGTCTTATATAGGTCACCACTGCTGCTCTGAGTTCATGGGTGCACCAGTCATGCCAAGTCCAAAAGACATCAGGTTATAGTATTCATTCTCACCTTGAGCTCTTACATTCTCCTCCCTCCTCCTGCATGCAACCAACCCACAATGTTCCCTAAGCTTTGCTGGGGTAGTACAGATGTACCATTCAGAGTAGAGCTCTGCCTTAAATATTCCCCACTACAAACAGATGGTTCTCTGAGTCAAGCTCGCATCGGGATTTTCTATTGGGTAGAAATATAAAGATTTAAAGATCATTTTGTAACCGTTTCCATTTAGCAAAAAATAAAAATCCCAATGCATTCACCTGGAGACTGTGACCTCCCCACCTACATTTACAGTAACAGATAAAAGCTCCTGCTGTGGATTGGATCTGAAACCATTCAGAAAGTAGTTGGTTACTCCTATAACTATCATGCCACAATTGCACCAGTGGACACATCTTGCGTAGTAGGTGTATTACACTTCTTAAATACATGAAAAAATGTCTCAGCCTCAAAAAACTGTCAATTAAAATGACAAGACATAGTATTTTACAACTATGTTACTGAAAGTTCCCAACTTTTATAGAATACAACAAGACAAAAAAAAAAAAAAAACAAAGGACATTAAATTTTGAGTATATGTGGATGCATTGGTATGCAAAGAAATATGGCAAAACCTTTCAATATATAGAAGTAACATTTCACTCAACTTAGAAATGGGAATGTTGCTTATTAGTCTATTCTTTTGTTAAAAAAATTTCTTACACCGAAGGGTATAAATTATAACTCTAAACATCTTTCAATTAAAAAATGTTTCATGAGCTGGGCAGTGGTGGCACACACTTTTAATCTCAGCATTCGGGAGGTAGAATCAGGTGGACCTCTGAGTTTGAGACCAGCCTGTTCTATAAAGTGAGTTCAGGGATAGCCAGGACTGTTGCATAAAGAAACTCTGTCTCAAAAAAAAGTTTTGTGAATTATACTCTAAATACAAAATATAAGTCACTATTGCCATAATGAAAAATGAAATCATTATTTTTTGTTTTCTAAATAACAGGATCTTATCAATAAGACAGCATTTAAGTTAAGCACAGTTGACTGTGAAGTTTGTATAGTATGCAAAAGATATTTAAATTTTGTTTTATATATTTATATATTATTTGTTTTATATATTTAAAATAATGTTTGAAATAACAGGAGAGATGTAAATATACTATTTCATTTAATATTTAACTTTAATAACTTATTAATATATTTATATTTAATATTTTAATATACACCTTTTGGTAAAGATAAAATTCCCAGTTGAATCTAATCTAAGATCCTCATTACCATCTTTATAATCTGTAGGTTTTAACGGGATAGTTCTTGAAATATTCATTGATTATGTCAAATTCAACTATGAAAATAGACCTCAGAATCCAATGGCTTCAAGGTATTATGCTTTTGAAATATATAATTAAAATAAAGATCTGTACCCAATGGAAGAATCAAATGTTTGTATATTAAAGATGAACTGTGATTAATGCCATTAGTAGAGCCAAAGTCTAATATATTTCAAAATTGTTTCAGTATTCCAAAGAAATAGCTGTATTTGCATAATGAAATGTGGTTTGGCCCATTCATTATGGGCCAAAACCTTCAAGCATCTTGTTTGTGAACTCTAATTTATTTTATGCAAATCCATAAAATATTACTGAGTACAGACTTTAACTATCACTGGCAGTTTATGTATGAGATAAAACCATTTTAACAGATTATTGCAAGATAATATTGAAAAAAAACACCATTAAAAATACTTTCTTCATATACTTAATGTTTATTTATATTGTATTTATTTATTACACTAAATCTTTCTTGCCACAAAAAGTTGATATATATCTGGAAAATCATATAGTTCATCATATCACCATCAGATAAATTAACTATTTTACAGTAACTTTTCATAAGGCATGAGGTGGGAGTGGAAGGGGAGACTGGAAGGGGATGGAAAGGGGAGTGGAAGGGAAGAACGGAAGGAAAGAGCACAGAGTGGATGGAGGAAAGGAAGGGAAGAGAAAAGTAGAAAAAGAGCTTGTGGTAGGAGAGTGAGGGAAAGAGGAAGGAAGTAAACAAGATAAAAGGAAGAGAAAGAAGAGGGGAAAAACTAGTATTGCCCTTTTCTATTATCTGCTATTTTATCGGATAGTGATGTCATTGGTTGGTTTTTTTAAGGAACACTTCATATTTTTCTGAGAGTTGTTCAGATATGCATCAGCCTAAGATAGATAGAAAATAAAATACTCCCCCAAATAAAAGGAAGAAAATCAAACATAAAATTTCAAGATAGAAATACAAAGTTGGATGTCTGGATGTCACAAAAAGGACAAAAGAAGTAACATGTTTTAAGATGTGTTCATGTTTCCCTTTGTTTTCAGAATGTACCTAAAGTCTGTAGAGCTTCTAGCTTCCTTGGGGACTGGAAGGTAGGGATACTAGCATCACAAATGCTGTTCTAGGTACAGGACCTGAAAAGCAATTCTTCCAAGAAAGGCTCCTTAATCTGAGAGTGCTCCCTTTATGTTCACTTTCTCTGCTTCTTTTAGTAAGAAAATTTCCCTAAGCTTTGTTATATGATTTAGATTGAACACTTATTTGGGATACAGAAAGGACAAACAGTTCAATAGAGGCATAGGTAATTCTAAAAGGTTTTGCATTTCAGTACTTAGATTACAATCCCATGTATTAGATATTTTTTCTGCACTTGAAAAAGTGAAATTAAATCTGTCATTTCAGAATCACTAGATCAGACAAAAATTGTTGGTGGAGTCTTCCTGTGCTGCAGGAAATTTTGAAGGACTGTCCTACCTTGTCTTAGCAAAGTTTGGCAGTCTCCTTTTTTGCATTTTACTGGTCCAGTTTGGACAGTATCTGTCAGCAATTGAGGCAAGGGTAATTTCTTTGCCCACATAGCTAGCTTTTGCCATAAAGAAAATAAATTCCATATGAAGTTTCTTCAATACTGATCATCTTTTCTTAAGCAGATCAGTGCTGCCAGGAGCAGATGTATCTCACTGTCATGAAAAGTCTTTGGTTATTAAAGATATTAAATGCCATATTCTGTAAGTCTTTGAAGTTTTTGAAGACAATCTATCTATCTAAATATATCTGTGTATTTTTACATTAAATCTTCCTTGCCATAGAAATTTGACATTTATCTGGAAAATCATATAGATCATCATATCACCATCAGATAAATTAACTATTTTACAGTAACAAACCTAACATGACTATGGTTTGACTATTATAGATGACTATTAATCTGTATTTCTTAATTACATTATATTTTTAAACTAACTGCATAAGCACAATACCCCAAACAAGAGTAGAAACATACATATAGTACAACAGAAACAATTTTAAATTTGTATCAATATACCAAAATCCATACCAATATAAAATATTTTGAGATAAACAGTTGCTTTTTGGATTAAGGTAGATTCAGTAATCTACCTTTTTATCCTAACATTTCTATATCATATCCTCCTTTTTTCTTTTGGAAAGAGATCTCTGAATGTACTCCTTTGTTTAGTTTTTTTTTTTAAAAAAAAAAACATGACTAATAATAATTTGTAACCAACCCTCCTAATGAAAGACAAACATCCATAATCCATTTTCTGGGAATGTATGCACAGTTCTCTAGATTATTTCCTGTTGTTTTGGGGTGCTGATAATCTTTGGGGGAATCTTAGAAAATTTAGGATAATTGTTAAGTCTTGGCTGTAATGTTCTTTGAGGCTGGATCTTCCAAGTCAGCAACCTGGAAGCTATTCTGGATGCTGGATCACCTGGGCCATCCATTTTCAGTGGTCTCTATCCCCCCCATCCCACCCCGTGTTCTGAAATACATAAACTTTTAAAGGTAGCATATATATCTGCATTAATATAAGTATATACTGTGAATTTTACACACATCAGCCAAAGATGATTTTTGTTATGTGTTTGAGCTGATAAAATATACATCAGATGTCTTGTAGTTCTTCTAGGTTTATTTCTTTATGTCTGCAGTCAGGATTTCAAGGGGTCTTCCTCAATCAAGTCTGATTTCTTTAACCTGGAATTAATCCACAGCCTCTCATTTCCTGTGGAAATAAAAGCATAACCTCGTCCCCAAAATAAAATACCTTTTGGATTCAATTTTGAAGTCAAGATATTTTTTTAAATGTATAAGTTGGTTGAATCTAGCAGTTTTTATGATCCAGTGTCTCTTAGCAGCTAAAAAATTCAAAGACAATAACATACAGGATCCAGACTCTCTGTCTATTTCTCGAACTTCACATGGCTTATTATATTTTTATTACTTTATTCCCTTTGTAAGGACTATTTCTACCCATTTTCTTTTCTCTCCAAAGCTTGTATATATTTTTAAAGGCGCTGTAACCCATTTAGAGGTTTTTTTTTATCTGAATCTGTCGTTACTGCATATCTATAACCTTTTCTGTCTGCATGAGCAAAAACCCCAACCCCCCCAACCCCATGCAGCGTGTAGCTTTGTGGGAGGTCAGCTCTCACCTTTTACAGCATTCCTGTAAGGAGGAGAGAGGAATTAGAAGCATTTTAGATAGAAAGAGAGTGGAGATGAGACAGACAAAAATACAGAATAGCTTCAGGAGGACCTGGATCAAATCCACCAGTCCTTTCTGTCTCTTCAAAAGGGCTTTTTATAACAATGCCAACGGGCAGGACAAAAAACCTCCCCCTTGCTAAATCAAAGTATACCACACAGCAAAGTGCAGACCCTTCCAAACACCTGGTAACTGGTTAATTCATCCAAATGCAGCCCTGCTGGGTAAAGCAAGCTCAGATCTCACTAGGAAACCTCTGGGGGCTCCTACAGGTTCCCCTTCTTAACATAATAAAGGGCCCCTCAGGCCCCCCAGGTAGACTGTGCCTGCCTCAGGTCATCTTCTTCAGCTAGACAAGCCTTACCCATCTTCAAGATATACTTTCTGCAAAGGGTACTCTGTATTAAGTTGGAAGCTAGCAAGAAGAACGCTGCCTGTCTCTGACTACCAGCCTCTGGCAGGAGGGAGTACAGAGCTTCACTCATCTTTGACCCATGTCTCTACTATGAGCTTGCAAGTAGCTGAAACAACCACAGCAATCCCTAGGGCTGCCACACACCCCAGTAAAGGAGTAGAGGATAAGAAAGATGGAATGTTCTATTTTGAATGCGTCTAAAATATCTATAATAGCCTTGACTGTGCCATGCCCTTTTTTAAATCAATAAACTCTTGATGCAAACACATCAAATAAACTGCATCAAACTTAAAGATTTCCTTAGCTTCACCAAACCATGGTTCATTAATATCAACATAATTCTAATACGAACATTACTATACATATTTACAAATGACATGAATATTTCGATATGTATTTATACTTCTTACAAACTTACATTCAAAAGTAAACTCTCTATAGGACTGCTTTGCAAACTTCAGCAAACATCTAAAAGAGATGTCTTAATATAACTATTTACATTTTCTTCCAACAATCAAGGAGTACATGAATCATGAGTCACCACAGTTAAAATTGCAGGTAAACTCAAAACTGTTTCATTTCTGAGGTTTGAAGTTCACAATCAGTTTTGATAACATCCTTAAAGTTCCACAAACACTTTGAAATCAGAGCCTAATTAATCAGTGGCTCAAGATGCTTTATATCCAACTCTCTCGACTCAGGAATTGGGTTAGAGCCACTGCTAGGGGGTTGTAACACTAGGGACATTGACGCTCCCCCCATCCACCTTTCCTTCCAGGCCCTCCCAGCTGTTCCAGAACTGACTGAACTGTGCCCAGTAGCGGCAGACATTCACCATCTGGGGAGTTGTCCCTTTACTCATTGCAGTTCCACTGAATGCCACAATTCAAACAAATGTTGCTGAAAGCTTCATGCCCCACTTCAGCAGCACTTTATGACAGTCTTTCCTGAGAACCTTGCTTCTGGGGGCAAAGGATAGTCGTCATAGTAACTGAGCTGCCTCTCTGCTCAGCTAGTAGGACTCAGGAACTGCCTCTTAAAGGGGCCATGCATTAATTTGCCGATAGTAGACAGAAGTGGTGTGACTCCAGGCTCTGTTTCATTACTAAATGGTGACAAAACCTTTGTCCTAAACTCCTTCTCAGCACTCTGGGAGCCCCCTTATTCTCCTGCTTTCCCCCAACTGCAAGATGAGACATCAATATCAGGAGCATTGGTTCCATCAGCAGCTACAGTGTCATCGAAGCTGACATTCCTCTGTCGCATACATCACATCAAGCACTCAGGCAACCATCAAGCTCCATTTGCTGACTGAGGGTACAATCCCCTCTTCTTAATTTTTTAAAGGTGCATCTAAAGACTGCCATGAGCTCTTTCAATGATGCCTCGTCTTTGATAAATTTCTATTAGCCCAAATTGTCCTTCTGCATCTCTGGCACAACCCAAGTTCCTTATTTACCCTTAAGTTTTTTACACACTCAAAGCAACTTTCTGGTGTTTGGACCACTCTCCCTTGCTTTCTAAAGGTCTCAAATGGCATTAGCTAACAAATGGCATTAGCATTTTAATTGCCTCCTGACAGGTAAGCTTTGTTCATTTCTTTCCAGTTGCCAGGAGGTAAGGCTAATAAAGGTTGTGAAAAAAAATGGCATTTTGAAGCCGGTGGTGGTGGTGGCAGCAGCAGCAGTGCACACCTTTAATCCCAGCACTCGGGAGGCAGAGGCAGACAGATCTTTGTGAGCTCCAGGCCAGCCTAGTCTATAGAGCGAGATCCAGGAAATGCATAAAGCTACACAGAGAAATCCTGTCTTGAAAAACAAAAAACAAAAAAACAAAAAACAAACAAAAAAAATGGCATTTTGAGCTAAAAAAAAAAAATGGCATTTTGAACTCCTTAAGTTGTTTTAAAGGAATTGGAGCATGCATTTGAATTATATTTCCCTGGGCATCTTGCTGCTCTATTATGGGGATCATCTGAAAGCCTTGTCTGGACTTACCTTGGCTTAAAGTGGCTCCTTCTTCACAGTCAGTATTTGTACCAAAATCAAGATCAAGCTTTTGCTCTTTTGCTACAAGAGGTTTCTGTCCTCCCTGAGTTTGTCTTAGGACACCTTCATTTGACAGGTGAACTGCCTCAATAAAACTCTCCATCTGGCACTGTCCCCGAGCAGGTTGTGCCCACCCACATGCACAGACCAGAGCTTGGTGTCAGAAGTGAGAACTCCTTGTGGCTTTCCTCATCCCACCCCCACCTCACTGGGTCAGTGAAAAAAATGAGAGTACTTGAAACAAGAGCCTTTTCAGAGAGATTTCCTCCTCAATAGATCTCATTTGTCCCTGCTTATTTCCTCTGCCCAGATGCAGAGTCCCTGATGCTGCTACAACTTCTCAGGCTCTCTGCTAGCCACTTTCTGTTCTGGGGTAGGGGCTTGCATTCCCATTTCTGCCTCATTTGTATGGCCAAATATAGCCTCAACTTTTCCCATGCTGTCATTGCAGCTACTGCTAGGGACTAGACCCTGCTCTTTTTCATTGGAGGGAGGATTTCAAAGCGTCTGCTGCTCTCTCCATGCCAGGGCTCATCCAGCTCAGTGTCTTATCAGCCAGCAACTTTCCCCCCCTGTCCTGCACTGCCTCTACCAAGGTTCTGCCCTTGGGAATTCTGCCTGGTGACCACAGGGACCCCAGTGTCCCCAGAATGCACTCAAACATTGCTTCCCAAATGCTGGGTTGAAGAGGACACACAGGGCTAACAGTGAGGGTTTGCTTTGCGATGCTCAGGGTGGGGGGTGGGGGTGGGGCACGGGTTGTGTTAGGGCAGCAATTATGGGCAGCTTTCCAAATCTGATAGATGTTCCCTCAGGTGAGTCTAACTTTACCCCTACAGAAAGAGACCTGAAAAGCTTCCAGGTTTTGAGTAAGAGAAATTACTAAGTTTTTCAAGCTTTCCAGTACCTCCCTTGTCTCATCCCAAAACTTCTGTTCCCTAAACTCAGCTTCATGGCCAAGAGGGAACTGACCCTGATTATATGATATCAGTAAGCATTTTCATCCAGAGTCACTGGATCAGAGGGTTTTGTCTCATCCGCATCTACCTCAGGGAAAAATTTCCCCCCTGCTGCTCAGGACTCAGATCTAAGCTGTCCATGGGCTGAAAGCTTCCATGGCACTCTTTTCTGGCCCATTTTTCTCATAGTATTTTTGCATTTGGACTCCAATTCTCCCCCAGGAATCTGTGTTCAGATTTCCATAGTCAGAGAACCAAGGACACAGTTCCTCTGTACTTGCTGCTTTTCTACCTTACCCTAAGTGTCTTCCTACACTATATTCCTATACTTAACTCTAAATTTTTTCCTAATTTTAATAGATAGAAATTAAGAGAGAAAGAAAGAAAGGAACCTAGACAGAGAGAGATATTCACTGCAGCCTAATCCTTTCTGTATACAATTTTTGCTCCCAAAGAATAAAATACCCCTGCCTTCACTTTTACTGAAATATCAGACATGTCCTCCTGCAGAGTAATTTCCTACTCTCACTTAACTTCCTCTACACCCAAGTCCCTAGTTCTGGCGACATCTGTGGGGGTCCCTGAATCTAAGTCCCTGTTCAGGGCACCATCTGTGGGAGGCCAGCTCCCACCTTTTACGGGGTTCCTGTGAGGAGGAGAGAGGAATAAGAAATGTTTTAGATAGAAAGATAGCGGAGATGACTCAGACAGAAACACAGGACAGCTTTGGGAGGACCTGGATCAAAATCCACCAGCCCCGTCTGTCTCTTCAAAGGAGCTTTCTATAACAATGATAAGGGACAGGGCAAAAGACCTTCCCCTTGCTAGATTAAACCATAACATACAGCAAAGTATAGCCCCTTCCAAACACCTGGTAACCACACATGAAGTTAAGTAATCCCCTTATGCAGCCCTGCTGATTAAAGCAAGCTCAGATCTCACTAGGAAACCTCTGTGAGTTCCCACATAGCTTAAGCCCACAGGCAGTGGCTGACAGATTCCTCAGCCACTGCCTGTGGGCTTAATGCTCAGCCAATAGCTCAGGCTTATTACTAACCAGCTCTTACATTTTAAGTTAACCCATATTCTTTATTTATGCTCTGACACACAGTGGTACCTTTAATATCATGACACATTCATCTCCTGCTCCCTCTGCATCTGAGTGGCCATTCCAGGCTGCCCTTCTTCCTCTCAACATTCTCTTAGTCTGGCTCCCCTGACTATCTTTATTCTGACCAGCTATTGACCAGTTAGCTTCTTTATTAAATCAATCATAGTGACATATATTCACACAGTATAAAGGGATATTCCACAGCAAAAAAAAAAATTCTCATAATATCTGACAGTGAAATTTACATACCTTTAGCCTACATGTGATAATCCACAATTTCATTCATCTCCCATAAATGCTTGTAGTAGCAGTTGAGACAATTCTCCCATCACAGAGTATTTGTTAGTAGGAGAGCACACAGCTCTTTCCCTTAAAGAGTCTCCTTCCACTCAACCTTGACTGCAGAGATGCACCTAATTCCCCTGATAGTAAGTAAAAGGTTGTCATTTATATGCCCTCTCTTTTTCATTATGCCAAGGGGAAAAAAAACAGCTTCAGATAACCCTGGTAATGATGTTGTCTTACTCTCAAAATAGGGAAAATGATGGAGAAGAGAGGAGACAGGAGTTCTGAGAAACATCCCCTAGTTATTGTTGCCAGGGTAACTGTTGCTTGGTATCCTGCAAATAGTCATCGCCTGTCACACTTGGGGTATAATTCACAGACATGTAACACATTTGAGTGTAACTCAAAAAAATAAGAGGAGGCTAAGAATTCATGTAAATAAATAAGATAATTTAAATAGACACAAATAAAATTGCATTGCTAATGTTAATATCTAGAGAGAGATGGATTATGATATTATAATATTATATATATTATGAATATATTTTTATAGTATAAGAGTCACTGCTAAATAATACTATGCTTCATATTATACAAATTAGTGCCTACTAAATCCCAATAATTATCTACCCCTCTGCCTCATTTTACCCCCTTCTTACTTCAATAATCATCCTTTATAATGATGTTAGACTAAGTTTTGCTTGAAGCAAAAATATAGATGACATTTACCTTTCACAATCCTTAAGACCAAAAAGAATATTTTACAATACTTCATTT
This sequence comes from Peromyscus eremicus, assembly GCF_949786415.1. Lineage (NCBI taxonomy): Eukaryota > Metazoa > Chordata > Mammalia > Rodentia > Cricetidae > Peromyscus > Peromyscus eremicus. The sequence goes on along the minus strand of NC_081428.1, from coordinate 19,571,751 downwards.
TTCTCAGTCTAACTGACTTAGGATTCAGTCTGGCTTATTTAATTACCTGAACAATCACTGAAAAAAGCAGCCAGGAGCACTGAAATATCATTGGCTAAATTTAAGTTATACTCCAATTTTTGTCTGTCTTCCTTTCTCAGAGCCATTGACTGTGCTATCTGTGTTATCACTGTCTGTTTGTTTTAATATTATAGGAAAGTTATCTTACAGATTTTCTTTTTTGAAACAAGGCACTGCTGTTTCCATCACCCAACAGAAAGGAAGCCTTTAAGATCTATAACAGCAATCCATAAAGCCTCACCTTAGCATTTGCTCATGTCAGCAACAAAAAGTCCTCCACATAGGTACAGACAAAGGCACCACATTTAGAAAATAGGCTTAATGACAAGTGAATGAGGGGTGTTACTGGGAATAGGGATAAAGAGTTTAAAACAAATTGTGGTGAATGAATGTAGAAAAGTATATGATGGGGATGTCTTTCTGTATGCTGTGAATGTGCTGCTCTGATTGGTTAATAAATAAAGTCCTGATTGGCCAGTAGCTAGGCAGGAAGTATAGGCAGGACAAAGAGAGAGAGGAGAATTCTGGGAATAGGAAGGCTGAGTTAAGAGTCGCCAGCCAGACACAGAGGAAGCGAGATGTAAAAGCACTGGTAAGCCACAAGCCACATGGCAACTTATAGATTAATAGAAATGGGTTAATTTAAGATATAAGAACTAGATAGCCTGCCACAGCCATACAGTGTATAAGTAATATAAGTCTCTATGTGTTTATTTGGGTCTGAGCGGCTGCAGGCCTGGGCAGGACTGGAGAAAACTCCAACTACAAATATAACACATTGAAGAAGAAGGCAAATGATTTTGAAAAGGCAACGTATGATAACAACATCAAAGATTTTGCTTGCCCTTCAAACTTATGAAGCCCTCTCATGAAAGCCAAATATACACTTTCCTATAACCAAGATAATTGAATAGACACCAATGTCAATAAGCAAAAACTACTTCCTTAATTATTCAGATTACAATTGCAGATAGATTCAATCTCCCTGTTGAACTGTTTGACATGTTGTTTTTAATGGAATCCACCAAATTTGTAAACCAAATATTTAGGAACTCAAGGAAGGAAGGAATGCAAACTTAATGATATTTATAATGAAAGTGATGAATGGTTTTGGCTAAACATTTTTCATATGCTAGTCATAGCATACATACTTTATAAAGATTAATTCCCTTAATGTTCACTTCATAAGCCACTCAATTAAATTATTTCTATTACACACAATAAGTAATGAAGACATGTGGAAGTCATGGAATGCCTCAAAATTGCTTGGAAAGGAAATGGCAGTTCTAGAACAGCCTCCAGGTTCACCTCATGTATGTTTGCTATGGAGATTTCACTTGAGAGGTTCCTCTTTTCTCTGGAGTAGTTCTGTTGGTTCAGGATGCAGTTGCCTCATCCAACCCCTCTATTTTATAAGGCGGGTGATTCTGTTTGTCTTTCTTTTGTAGGCTGCATTCTCATTCTAGACCTTGTCTGTACTCAACTGCATGGAGCCAATCTGAGAGTATCTCTTTGGTTTTTTTGTCTTTAAAGTAGTCTCGGCTGTCACCACTTCATCTACTTCAACAGTTAACCTCTAGTGGTTACTTCTAGGACTCAACTTTTTTTTTTTCAGTTTAAATGCCTTGGGTATTTGAGGATGTTTAAAACATTTGACTTTAGAAGACAGGTTACAGTATATGCAACTTTTAAATTTTTGTTACAACAGATTAAAAAAATGCAAAATGTTTATTTTCAACTCAACACACATATCTGTTTCCTCTCCTTTCCTCCCTTCTCTTCCCCTTCCCTTCCTCTACTCTTGTCCCTTCTTATTTTTTAACTGAAAATATGTTTTTTCTTGTATAATATATTCTGATTATGGCTTCCCCTCCCCTACTCCTCCCCGTTCCTCTCTACCTCTCCTCCCATTAAGATCAACAACCTTTCTGTCTTTCCTTAGAAAACAGGCATCTAAGAAATAATAATTAAATAATATATGATAAATTACAAAACAAATAAATCAGGATATACCAAAACAACCAAACAAGAAAAAGAGTCAAAGTAAAAGCACAAGAAACACATATAAATGCAGTGACACATGTATCTACACACTCAGGAATCCCATAAAAACCTGAAACAGGGAGCCATAATGTAAATGCAAAGTACCTGTAAGAAACACACACACACATACACACACACACACACACACACACACATACACACACACACACACACACACACACACACACACACACAAACACACACACCCCTGAGGAAAAAAGGTCGACTTAACATTATAAGACAAAGAACCTCCAAAGATGCCGTGGAGTTCAGTTTGTGTAGGCCATCTACTGCTGGGCACAGGGCCAACCCTTAAGAGACCCCTCCCCCCAGTGAGACTCCCATGGAATAAACTAAGTTTTCATTTCCATGTGGCTATCAACTGGGAGTAGATTCTGGGTTAGGGATGAAGCCGTATATCCACTTCTCCTTTCAGTTCTAGGACATCATCTTGTGCAGACCTGGACAGGCCCTGTGAATGCTGCCTCGGTCTCTGTGGGTTCATATGTGAGTCCACCCTGCTGTGCCAAGAAACCTTGTTTCCTTTATGTTCTCCATCCTCTCTGGCTCTTATAATCTTTCCAGTTCCTTTTTCAAAGAATTCCCTGAGCCCTGAGAAGGGATTTGACAGAGACATCCCATTTAGGGATGAATATCCAAAGGTCTCTCACTCTCTGCAGATTGTCTGACTATGAATCTCTGTATTTTGCTCCCATCTTACTGAAGGAAGAAGCTTCTCTGATGATGGCTGAGCAAGGCATGGATCTGTAATCCTAGCAGAATGTCACTAGCAGTCATCTTATTGTCATATTCCTTTAGCAGAACAGTAGTATTTGGTTTTCCTTAGGTCCCTAACCTATCTTTTCTTGGCCATACTAGCAGTGTATAACATAGGTTCTTGGCTGTACAAGCAGTGTATAATATAGGTTCTTGGCCATACAAGCAGTATATAATATAGGTTCTTGGCCACACAAGCAGTGTATAATATAGGTTCTTGGCATTATAAGCAGTGTATGATGTAGGTTCTTGGCCACACAAGCAGTGTATTACATAGGTTTCATCTCATGGAGTGGACCTTAACTCAAATAATACACTGGTTTGTTACTCCCACAAGCTTTGTGCTGCCATTGCACCACTGTAACTTGTAGACTTCTCATTCTTGTAGATCAATGTATTTGCAGCTGGGTTTGTGTTTACTTTTCTCAATCGGTGGTGTGCAGGGTACCTTTTGGAACTGTGAATTTTAGTCCATATGGGTAAAGGCTCTAGGTAGCTACTGGCTTGACTTCTGCATTTTCAGTGAGTTGTGTAGGTGTTGTCTTCAGCAATCGCGTCTTGTTGTCAGTTTGAGGACAGCCACCAACAGCCTTGGCAACAGCCTGTTGTGGTCTGAGGGTTCCTACGGTACCTCTTTGGCCACCAAATACATTAGCTGTAACCCATTCCCAGCACCGGAACCTTCATTTAGTGATGAGAAATGTGCAGTCAGGACTGTGTCTCCCCTGATATTTGGTGATTTCGTTTAGATCACTTTCTTATGGATCTCCAGTTCCAAGAGAGCCTGTGCTCTGACCACAAGGGGCGCCAGATAAGTCTGTAGTGCACTTATGCATATACAACTAAAACATTCACACAAGAAAAATAAATAAACCTTAATTTTTTAAGGAAAAAAATGCTGCAAATAAAATGATTTAAAATGAATAAGCTTTAAAGTAGAAAGATATATGTCTTTTTATAAAAGAAACAAATTATATTTTTTCCATGATGGAAAAATGGTTATTCCACTTACTCTCTCACCATTAACAGCTACAAGATGGTGACATCATGCCCAGAAAGTGCACAGCTGTTATTCTTAAACCAAGAAAATATGACAATTTAGTTCCACATTATGCTGGGCTGTTTCCTTCTGAGCACCTCCCTTAAAGTAAGCCCCCAGAGAAGTAGAGAAAATCCACAGCAATGATGTCACTGAATAGATTATCTGAAATCAAGAGGACTTTGGACTGCTGGTGTGGAAAAAATTATGATAGAAAATTAGGGAAGACTATTACACAATGAAGAAAGAAACCCAGAAATCTCTATGGGTCCCTCATAAAGTTTAATAAATAAATGGTTGTGCTTACATTGGATGAGATATTTTGGAGCCTGAAAAAGAAGTGAATAGACACTGCATGCCAACTGGATGAACAGATTGAAGATTTTGTAGGGTTGAGATTCCTAAAGTTAGAACCATTTATATTAAATGATCTCATTGAAAATCATACCCTCTCTTTTTTAATATATTAATTTAATTAAAATGTAATTATAATGGTTTCATTTAGCTCTCTGGAGATCTTATTTTAGAGTAGGGCTATTCTAGGTCCAGCTTATGATTGCTTTTTTGAACTCATTATCTGGATCTTCACAGTAGTGATATCTGTAAATCTTTCTGGGGACCCAAACCAACATGTTCAAATGTGTGTGTGTGTGTGTGTGTGTGTGTGTGTGTGTGTGTGTAGAGCCAACATAAGGGAGAAAGGACTTATTTTGGTTTACAATCCAAGGAGATAAAGTTTACCACTGTAAGGAAAGCATGCCAGCAGGGATTTAAGATCAGATTGCATCCACAGTCAGGAAGCAGAGATAAACAAAAGTCTCAGCTTAGCTGTCCTTCTCCCTTTGATTCACTCTGGGATTCCAGCTCCTGGAACGGTACTGACTTCATTTAAGGTGGATCTTCCTACCTCAAAGTAGTCTAGAAAATTACTCATATCCATTCCTAGAGATTTGTTACCTCAATGATTCTAAATCCCACACAATTGCAGTCAAGATTAAGCATCATATACTTTTCATCAAGAACCCAGTGGGAACAGGAATCACTTAGATAAAGCGGTAATTGTCCTTTATTATCAGTGGTCTCTAAACTCAACTTCTTTGACAAACTTCAGCTGTGGAAGAAGGACCTTCAGAATCTTCATGAACATTTTTCCAGTAAGACTATGAACTGAGTATCCCAAATGACAGAAGCATGACACACAGGACAGTCCTGTGCCGCCCAGCACCCTAGCACTATATTCCATTAATACTGAAGGCTTATCCCCCAGATCTAGGAGTGGTGCCCAGAAGTTCAATGAATAGTTCTGTTGTAAGGACTACCATGCCAATTTCCCCTTCTTTGGCATACCATCTCTGTAGCTTTCACCATATGCAAATATGTGCCTCAAGAGAGGAATCTGCAATGTCTAGCCTATAAGCTAGTCTATCTTATAGTCTGATATGCAACACAAAGCCAGTGAACACTGTAAAATCTCTGCTGAAAATGAATTAAGAAATATCCAAACAAATGGGAAGGTATAGTAAAAAGTGTGAAGTTCAATGTTGCTGTGATCCCAGATATTCCCCAAGTGCCCTTTACATTAATTACATTTATCCAGTTTTGAAATTTTTTTTGTAGATCTTGACAAGCAGATTATGCATTATTTATGGAAATAAATTTCTATCTTATCTAAAATACATTTGACAATGATGAATTTGCAAGATTTAATCAACTTAAGACAGAATAAGATCATTAATCAAAATAATGTAGGATAGTTTGAGGACAAATAGATCTGGTATAATGATAGACTTGAGAGACGAGCTAAAATGTAAAACGTGCAATTAGTTCATCTTAGGAAAAAAAAAACCATTAAGTTGCATTTACTGGAAACACAAATGTTCCCACCAAATGATGCCAAGTAAACATTCATAGGGAAACAGTGTAAGCACTGACCTTACCAATATATACAAAGCAGTGGAGGCAGACCGTAGATCTAAATGTGCACAACAGAACCATGAAACTTTGCTAAGAAAGAAAGCATTCAAGAACACTTACAAACCTTTCAAGTTTCTTAGATCTCAAGGATGCATCAACTACAAAAAAAGGGGTAAAACCAGAAAAATATTCAAGTAAGATTGGATCCAACTTAAAACTAAAATAGTTCATCCCCAGCTATCTGGTATTAGTTGATGTTCATCATTTTATCTGATAAAAAGCTGATCAGCAGAACATATAAAGATTTTTACAACGTAGTGCAAGCAACATCACCCAAATTATATGAGTGGATATACTGTTTGTATGGACCCCTCACAAAGGAAAATATACAGAAGATAAATAAGCCTGACCAAAATTAGCATGTATCATTAGTGACTAAGGAGATGCAAATTAAGGCACAATGAGATATCACTTCACATTCATGAAGTAGAATGATCATATTTAAATTGTTTAACACCTGCCATTGTGGTTACCGGAAGTGCTATGGCTTGAAAACTTGTGTCTCCCCATGGTGTGTATTTTGAGATGTAACTACCAATGTAATGGTGTTAGGCATTTGAAAAGTGATTACGTTGTGAGGGTGGACCACTCTTGAATAAGATTGATGGCTTTATAAAAAGAGACCCTAGGGAGCTCCCTTGCACCTTCCACAATATGACAAGACCAAGGTGGTATTTGTGAACCAGGAAGCAAGTTCACATCAAGCATTGAATCTCTTAATTCATTAATACTGAACTTTTCCACCAACTGACATGTGAGTAATGAATGTGTATTATTTATATGCCATCTGGTCTAAGGTGTTTTGTTATAGCAATTTGAGTAGACTATAAAATATGAAACAGCTGGGGCTAGAGAAATGGTTCGGAGCTTAAGAGTACTGGCTGCTCTTACAGTGGACCTGGGTTCAATTCCCAGCACCCACAAGGTAGCTCACAACTGTCTATAGCTCCAGTTCCAGGGAATCCAGTACCCTCATATAGACACACATATAGGTAAAACACCAATGAGCATAAAATTAAAATAAGTAAAATTCTTTTAAAAATATGAAACAGCCAAAAATCTCGTGCCTTGATGATACAATGTTGGTAATTTCTTATGTATCAAAATGCCCATATACCTTTGATTGATCAATTGAATTTCTTAAATATTTATCACAGTAAATGAAAACAGGTCAATGAAGTGTGGTGATATATTGTGTCCCCCAATATATTGTGTACCCTAATAAAACTTATCTGAGGTCAGAAAACAGAACAGCCACTAGATTGGACATAGAGGCCAGAAAGTGGTGGCACACACCCTTAATTCTATCACTTGGGAGGCAGAGATCCATCCAGATCTCTGTGAGTTCAAGGCCACACTGGAAACAGAACAAGGCATGGTGGCCCACACCTTTAATCCCAGGACTTGAGATCTTATGTTTTGCTTGGGAAAGACACATGTCTTTAATCCCAGTAAGTGATGACAGGAAGCAGAAAGGCATATAAAGCATGAGGACCAGGAACTAGAGGCTTTGGGGTTTTTAAGCTTTTAGGCTTTTAGCAGCAGTTCAGCTGAGATCCATTCGGGTGAGGACTCAGAGGCTTTCAGTCTGAGGAAACAAGATCAGATGAAGAGTTAGTGAGATGAGGTTGGCTGTGGCTTGTTCTGTTTCTCTGATCTTTCAGATTTCACCCTAATATCTGACTGGGTTTTTTATTAAAAAGACAATTTAGCAACTCATGTTACAATGAAGAGTTTCTAGGAGAATATTTAGGATCTTTACTCATCATATCTCAAAGCTGGAATTGATAGGTATGTTCTTCAACATTAAAAGGGATAAACAAACAGTCAAGTATTTATATAATAGTACACAATTCTGAAATAAGAATCAGGACAGAGAAAAAGGTTCAGAGAGCTCCTCATGAGCAGCATATGGCAGCATCTTCAGGAGGTTATAGCCAAACTATATACTAACCGTAGTTTTCACAAGCTTAAATATGTATTCTCTTCCTCTTTCCCTTGGCAGTCTGAAGATTAATGTTTAATGAGCATCCACTATATAATGGGCAGTGCAACCTTAGGTTTCTTATATCTGTTTGCTGTGGCACAAAGCTGGCTAGTTAATTTATAAACTTGAATTTAATGTTGTCTTTATCATTTACATCATTATCATTGGGAAATTAATTTGAAAAAAAAATCAGCTTTTTTTCTACCACTGATTGACTGTTTAGGGAGAAAACTTTGGCAGGAGAGGGCTGAAGGCTTCAGTTTTTCAAGCTGAATCTTTGCCAGTGCTCAAAGAGTTTCATTGGAACAGTGAATCAAAAACAAAACAAGACTAATTCAGAGTAGGGTTTTACCTCACTGTGTCTTGTTACATTCCTTGCTGACAGAAACATCTCTGAAGAACTGGAAAATTATGCAAATTTGAGCAATTTTTATAGATCTGTGTGGTAAGGTCATATCAGCAGATTTTTAAAATATTATTGTAGAGACCCAGGTTTTAGAAATAAATATACAAAAAAACATTATGGGGAAAAGAGGAAGGCCTATAGGGGAGATTGTCATGGGTAAAACTAGACAGGTATATAATTTCCTTTTCTAGCACTTGTATTGTCTTCTTGATTCTCTTAATTTTTCCCTTTCCACTGTCTTTATACAATTGTCCCATGCCACAAACCCCAGAAATGGACAAAATCCAAAAACCTTTTTCTCATCTGGACTGTTGCTTGACAAAAAAAAAAAAAAAAAAAAAAAAAGGTAAAATTTGGAAGAGGAGAAAAATAAAACCAGTAAGAACTAAGAAGAAAGTATAAAAAATACATAATTAGAAAGGACTTACCCCTAATAAAATACAGATTTCTGAGCCAAACGTGGCTGAATTGCAACCACAAGCTAACAGGTCCGATTGACTGACAAAGCCGAATTCAGCTCTACCAAATGGAATACACTGTATTAGAAGGTGATTAGAAGGTGATTGGTTCTTTCAGGGGGCAGAGGCTCCCGAAACCTACAAATTGCTCCTTAGGGACGTGAAGTCTAATATAAATTCATATCTGATATGACAATTTTTTTTCCTTAATACAAATCTAAGTGAATACAAATCTAAGTCTAAAACTCTCTTTACAACAACTGCTCCTTATTTTACTTATGCTCCTAGTGAGAGCACCACCTTTGAGAACCCCCTTTTTCTTTTGGCTTTTTATTCTCTGTTCATGGTACTCTCTGAACAGTGACACACGCAGTTGGCCAGTGTGTGACTTAGCTATAATTTACATCCCTGTGAAGTTCCTTTCGTTTGATTTATTCAAACCTCCTAGTGTGGTGTCGTTCCCAATGTCGACGGAGGCTCCAAAATGACTGTTCCTCAGGCTGGCTTGCATTGGCCAGGCTCCTTCTTGTCTGGAAGTTGACATCATGTGCATTAAGGGAAGAGTTATAGAACTCTGGGTTAGCAGATGTATTTCCAGTGCATTGGATATGTGAAAGTTGTGTGTGGGATCATCAGTTGAAAAGAAATAGAGGAAAACTGTGTGGGATCCTTAGCTGAGAAAGAATAGGAAAAAGCCAAGCGGCAGATGGAATCTGTGTGGCCTTGGCTGTTAAATGTGTGCACAACGCTTTTGAATCATTTTGTTTTCTTTGTTAATGTTTTTTGACCTTGGAAAAATGTAAGTTGTCTTAGTCTCCTGCGTTCCTCTCTGCTCTTCCTGTCACCTTGAGTAGAATTTCTTTTTTTCTACTCTTAAGGTCTAGTTTTTGGCCTTTGCTGACTAAGCTCTACAAAATTATACATCATTTTGAAAATTTACAAATTTTGTCTTTGTGATCTTTAGTTTCAACTCTGTAGTTTGTGATCAACACTCTATTTCTGTTTTCTACTCTTCTTGAAAATAAGTATCATGACTCAACTGTGAATAGTTACCTTCCTGTTGCTGACAAAACTTATAACAAGATTATTCGAAAGACTTTATAGTCAAAGCAATTTTTTCCCTTCCCATTTCCCATGCCTTGGCCACCAGTCTCTTGCATACTGCCATATGTTTTGCTCATGCTACATCTCATTCAACATTCTCTTTTGTGTCTTTCAGGGGTCTTTATACTCCATTGAAAAATGTGCCATGACCATGACCATGAAACTCTGTTAGTATACTTACCTTCTTTTTGATCTGCTTAAACCAAGCAGGAAATGTGTATATTATAGAGAATAGTAATATCAGTGTGTGTGTGTGTGTGTGTGTGTGTGTGTGTGTGTGTGTGAGTGGGTATGTGGCTGAGTAGTGGGTAGACATTCACATATGTGCATGTGGAAGCCAGAGGTCAAGATAGGGTATCATTATCTAGCATTATTTTGAATACAGACATATTCACTGAACCTGGAGCTCACTGATTGACTGAACTGGCTACCAGAGATCTGGGAGGAGCCTCCTGTCTCCAGTTCTGCACTGAACTCAGTTCTTCACGCTTGTGTCACAAATCCTTTACTATCTACATCATTCCTCCAGCTCCTTTAATGACTGTATTGTCCATTTCTTACATTCTTTCTTGTGGAGTAAATCACCAGAATTCTGACATCTGTTTACTACACTATTATTGGAATTAGTTTATTTATCTTAATTTTGCTTTCTAAGTCTTTGTAATAATAGTGTGATATCATCAATATCAGAAACCAAAATTTAAGGTGAAAATAATTATAAAAGACAAAGTGGGGTATTTTATGCTAAAAGAAAAACTCTTAAATAACTATTCAAAAATTGTATAAAAATTTAATCCAACATCAAGAGAAACAAGCATTTTATCATTGTAAATAGAAATATTCAAATACTTTTTCCATAAATTCATATAACAAGCAAAAACTCAACAAGACAAAAAGGATTCAAATAACATAAATGATAAATAATTCTGACTTCAAAAGTAGGTACACATTAAGTAGAAACACACAGACAATGTTTATAAAACACAACCAAATACAGGATTGTGAATATACATCTCAAGAACAAAAAAAATTACAAAAGTACATCAGGCTCAAAAGCAAAATTCACTAATATAAACAGTGAAATTTGATAATCAAGAGAAATAAGACAAAACAAAATGAATCTTATAAAACAAGTGAAAACTTCCTGGCAAACAGAAAAAATTTAAAGCACTTATTGAATACCATAAATCATATAAGTAATTAAGAGCTATAATGCACATTTCTAATAAAAGAGAAAAAACAAGATTATAATTTTTATCACGTATGTCATCTGTCTCTATACTAAAAGTTTTAGTCTATATAACAGCAAAGATTAGATTGAAAAGAGGTAACATAAATATGATAAATACTTGGGAAGATAGGAACTATCATTTGTTATAGGACTAAGAAGTGAGCATTAGCCATGCGGCAGGACTCATGATATATATGCCTCTGTGTGTGTGTGTGTGTGTGTGTGTGTGTGTGTGTGTGTGTGTGTGTGTAAACATACACACATGTATGTCAGAAGGTTTCTAAATCTTGCCATAATATAAGACAGAAACAGTGGCTTCCATGATAATAACAAGAAATACAAAGTGCTTGGAGCTGGGCCTGGGGAGGTTGCTCAGTGGTTAAATGCATACTGCTCTTGCAGGGGGGTGGGGTGGAGTAGGGACAGGAATTCAATTCCAAGCACTCCCTTCAGGTTGCTTAGAACTGCCTGTAACTTTGGCTCCAGGTTATCTGATGCCGCTGGCCTCCACTGACCTGACCTCATGCTACATATATACATAATTAAAAATAAAAAGTTAACAAATAAGAGAAAAATGCTGAGGCATACATTTAATAAAAATATAGTAATGTGATGAGGAAAGTGTTCAACTTATTACAGCAGAAAAATCAGGTAGTATTATCAGGAAATAAAATTTCAAAAATGTTAATATACATAAATGAGAAAGCAGACACAACCAGAATCTATGCAAAGATTAAGACTTATAAGGAATACAATGTACAGATGATGCAAGTGAAATATTTTCATGTGTGATCTGGAAACATGATTCATGGAGTAAGAGCTCTTGCAACTCAGAAATGACCTGATTTAAAATCCCAAGCATCCCAATAAAAGGCTATATGTGAGAACATGTGTCTATAACCCCAGAATTGTGGATGGCAGATGCAAGAATATGGATAGGGCTTCCTGTCTGTCAGCTTGGCTCCAAGCTCAGTGAGAAACCCCGTCTTAAGAGAATAAAGTAAAAAATGATGGAACAATACACCCAACACCATTCTCTGGCCTCTCAGGAAATACATGAGTAGATGTAGCTACATGCATATATGAACACACACCACAAACACTTATATGCAAAGAACATACATGTAAATATTTTTACATCTAAAGAAAAACTATAACATTAATTTGGATGAGATAACTACTCCTGGATAAATGGCTATAATAGCTCCACATGTCAAAAATCTCCACATAGTTTTCCCTAATTAATAGTAAACCCTTTTACAATGGTGTCACTGTTCAAAAGGATTTTTACAGAATTTTGTAGACATGTTCTAGGAATAGCTAATCTAAAGCTGAACACACAGAGAAACTAAAACCATCTTATTAAAAATAAAAATATACAATAGCATCCTTCTTGATGAATTGTGATATGCATGTGAAAATAAAGAATAAAGTCCATAATATGAAACAGAACATTCATAAAGTGACCTGTATATATAATCTAGTATTTAAAAGCAATGACATTTCATGTCAGTGAAGAGAATTACTTCTAATAAATGCCTTTAATTCAAGACTATTGGTACAGTGTAATCCTAGCTACTTGGGAGTCTGAATCAGGACTCAAAAGTTCAAGGCCTGTTTGGACTACAAAATGAGTTCAAAACCATCCTGGATTCCTTTCCAAAACCCTGAACCAAAATATAAAATATATGTTGTTCTGAGAATGCAGATTAGTTGTGCAGTACAAAGGTTGACAAAACCCCTGGTCAATCCCTCATACTGCAAATAGATCAGCAAATTATGAGATTTGAGTAAAGAAGTCCCCCATGGCCTCATGTATTTGAACACTTGGTCATCAGTTGGTGGCTTGCTATGAGAGGCCACAGAACTCTCAGGAGGCGGAGGCTCGCTGGAGAAAGCTTCATAAGTGGTGAGCTTTGATAGTTAGAGCCTGACCACTTCCTCTTCTCTCCCCGTTCCTCTTTCCTCCCTGTGGGTGAAATGTGCTCTCCCTGCTTCCTGCTCCAGTCACCAGGTCATGACTTCCTTGCCAAAATGGACTCTGTCTCTCTAGAACCATAAACTAGAATAAACCCTTTCTTCCTTAAGCTGCTGTTTTGGTCATGGTATTTTACTACAGTCATAGAAAAACAAGTAATATGCTTGGCAAAAATAGTTCAATAATTGAGCTATCGCTTTACAAAAAAATTCTTTACAAAATAAATTCTATCTGACTTTGAGTGTTGAAAATATTCTACTGTGAAGAACACAAGGAAAAAATGACTTTGTGTGATGTAGGTTAGAACAAACAAGCAAAAATTGTAAATACTAAAGCATTTGTATGTAATAAGTAATAAGGAAATATATCATAAGTAAAGTTACATGGTATGCTGAGGAAAAGATTTTAGGTTTTTCATGTTTTAGAAATAGTGAATACAGTGTTTCTCAAATGCTCTAAGGTTATAGCCAGCTTTTTTTTTTCTATTTTAATCTTTAAGAACTGCCATCTTTATTGAATTTATTAAGAAATTAATTATCAGGAAAATAAAATTAGGATATATAAAATGTCAGTACATTTCTTACATGAGGTTTTATAGTCATAAAATTACTCAGCCCATTTCCTTTCAGTTTCTCTGTCTAATTGTGGACCAGTAATAAACTATCAGAGCAACATCACTGGTCCACAGACCATGTGCTGACAGAACAGATCTGTCCTGAAAATTAATATAAATTGACAAAAGAGAAAACACAATACGGTCAAGTATGTTAACAAGGAAATCACAGAAAAGCACAGTATTTTAGTAAACACAGGAATTTGAGCTAATATATCATCATAGGCTAGATCACATAAATCAATTGACTAGAACCTTAAAAGGCTTGAGAGTATCATGTCTTAGGAAAACTGTAGACAAATAAGCTGATGATCCTAATATTGTGCTGATAAGAGTTTAGACTGAAGAAAAAAATTGATACTACTGCATTAAATGCAACTGAATACTACCAAACCAAGTCTGTGGTGCGTAACTTTGACCTTATCCTGTGTTCTGGGGGTAGAATGGCATATTTCTACCAATAAAGGTATATGGGGACAATTCTTTTATTGTTTATTTGGGCTGTAAGTTTAAGGATAAAGAAGGTAATCCTGAAAGTCCATAACACAGTAACAGGAAACATTCGTACTATAGAATAGTATTAATAGTAGCAAATGAGAATTAAAGCTCTTGTTAGAAACATGTTGTAGTTTGACTGTGAAATGCTGCTCACAGGCTCATATGTTTGAATACTTAGTTCTCAGCCAGTGGTGCAGCCCTTGATTTTATGGAAACTTCAGGAGGTATAAGGTCTAGAGTATCGCTGACACAAACTTCTGAATGATAAAACGATAAGTAAATCATTACACTAAATACTTTGAATAGATATTACGGCAAGTGTATAAAATCTTTATCATATTTTTTGGGACTCTGGGGATGGATTCATCAGTGCATCATACTTGCTATTTCATAGGTAAAGTTGATAGGTTTTCTGTATGTATGGATGTGTGTGTGTATGTGTGTGTGTGTGTGTGTGTGTGTGTGTGTGTATGGATGTGTGTGTGTGTGTATGTTTGTGTCCACTTGTGTGTGTGAATGTCCTAGTAGAGGGAAGAAGTCAATGTTAAGTGTCTTCTTTAATCACTTTTCCACCTTAGTTTTTTGAGTCATGGTCTCTCAGTGAACTTGGCAGTTGTTGCTTTGGGTTGGCTGACTGGCCAACAAGTCCCAGAGATCTTCCTGTGCGTGTTAGGGACCCAACTCAGTCTTCATGCTTGCACAGTAAGAATTTTGCAAATGGAGCCATGACCCCTTTTTATCCTGGGATGATTGTCATTAGTTTAAGTTGCAACATAGAAAAATCTTTTCTATTGTTATTATTCAAAGATTTTAAAATTTGGGAGGGGTGAGTGTTGTCAGTATTGGAAATTGAATCTAGGATCTCACACATTCTAGGAACGTGCTGTGCTATTGAGCTCTACTCCCAGACTGGGCCATTTCTTTATACAATATTATACAGCTGCTTTAAGGTAGCACAACTAGCTTTTATTGAATATGTTATCCAAAACAGTTAAATTATAGCAAAAAAATAAAAGTGGGGGAGTATGAGAAAAAGATTCAGAGTAATAAGGATAAATGAGTGATAAGTTAAATCATGTATGATAAATTTTTGGTGAACTAATGGGTTTTATTGGGTTACTTACAGGACTATGAGTGAGGGGTTATTACAGGAGCAAAAATGACTCAAAGACAACTGCATCACTAAAGCGCCCTGCTGCATGAGCGACCATTGTCAAAAGCTAGGAACCTGGATCATACTGCACAGCCTCAACAGGTTGTGGAGTACCCTTTCCAGGTGGCTCACTTGCTCCTTGTTTCTTCTAGGCAGCTCAGCCAGCTGCTCTCCTTTCAGGCTTCTTGGTTGGTGTCTGCTTTTTCCAGGAGGCTGGCTTGTGTCAGAGTCTTTTTACAGCTTGTCTGGTCTAGGGTTGACTCTCAGCCATGTTCCACTTACCTACTCTTGGAGGGGCTTAGTAAATCCAGTCAGTTTTAGAGTCTTCTCACAACTACTTGGAGTTGTTTACTTTGTTCTGTCTTAACCGGGCTTCACTGTAGGATGGAGTGTTTCACCTTCCCCCAGAACCTTCCCAGGGCTGCGACCCTTTAATACAGTTCCTCATGCTGTGCTGATCCCAGCCATAAAATTATTTTCTTTGTTGCTTTGTAACTGTAATTTTGCTACTGCTATGAATAGCAATGTAAATATCGCATATGCAGGCTATCTGATATGCGACCCCTGCGAAAGGGTGCTTCAACCCCAGAGGGATCATGACCCACAGGTTGAGAACCACTACCCTAGACTCTCTCCTGTTGTTTCACCTCCAATACAAGATACATTTTGAATGAATGGTGTAATGTTCCACAAGTCAAAGAAATATATCAATGAATAAAGGTCAAGGAAGGGAGACCTGACTTTTCTTCAAATGGGAAAAAATAAAAATCAGAAATAAAAGTAAATCTGATACAACAATACACAAAAGAAAGAATAGTGTGGAAAAAAAACACAGAAATGAAGTATTAATAGTGATCACCTAACAAGTCATTTAAGGGAAAATGGAATAATAAATAAAAAACGTAAAGAAACAAGAAATTTGTAAAGAGACCAGTAGTCAGACATTAAGTCTAGCGATACAGATAGATGGTATTTCTGTATGGTTAATGGTTAATAAGGAAGTAGAGATATCGTACTTATTTAAAGTGATACTGTTGGGTATTTATCAATAGTTATTGAATTACATTATTAGAATATCTATAGCACATCTATAAAATATCTATAGCAATCCTTGATGTTTGGATTTCTCACAGAAGTATGACTCTTCCCACTTTTAATGTAAAACAATTCAATCTTCCTGCTATTCACCCATATTGTTGGACATGTTTCTCTACTGTATGTGTTGTAGTAATGTTTGGCTTCCAGTCTCCACCTATGGACTGTCGGCCACACATGTCCATATATATATATATATATTGATGGTGTCCCCTGGAGTGGAAATCAGGATTGCTGTCAATTTTGAAACACTGGTGAACATGGATGACAAAAAAAATGAAATGTAAAAATTGGCCTTATAAAAGAGGTTTTTCTGAAAAAGCAGAATCCAGAATGTACAATTATTCCTATTACATTGTCCTATTGTTAAATTTAGAAATATATTTCCAATAGTTTTCAGAAAATAATACAAAAGGAAGTAAATTTTAGTTAAGCTCTTTCAGTAGTTATTAACTACAGTTTCTACACTTGTTGCTTTAAATGAAGTAAATAACTTCTATATGCTATTGGATTTTATGTCACAAAGAGGTAATTTGCGTCTGTTTTTATATCTTAGTTCATTCTAATTGATATATAATAGTTGCATAAAATGGATAGGATACAATGTGATATTTCAATAAATTTGAACCTTGGGAAATATTCAAATTCAGCTAATAGCAAATCTATCAAACAAAATATCATTTCTCTGTGCGAGAGGACTGGTAATCCTTTTATTATCTATTTTGACATGTAAAATAGATTGCTATGAACTGTATTCCCAGATTATACACACAGAACACCAGAATTTATATCTCCCATTTAACTGAATATTTGTACCTACTGTTTGGCTTCCAGTCTCCACCTACGGACTGTCGGCCACACACGTCCATATATATAGATATAGATATATCTATATCTATATATATCTATATCTATATATCTATATCTATATCTATATCTATATATAGATATAATATTGACGGTGTCCCCTGGAGTGGAAATGAGGATTGCCCTCAGTTTTGAAACACTGGTCAACACGTCTCTTTTCTCCATCCAGAGAGAGCTGCAGATGCTGGCAACCCCATTTCGCTTTCTACTTTTAAATCTAGTGTTTTTAGACTCCACATGTAAGTGAATTCATGTGGTCCTTTTCACTCTGCGTCTGGATTATTTCAGCTAGTATAATTTCCTCAAGATTTATCCATGTTGTCACAAATGACAACAAACTATAGCTTGTTAAGATTGAATAGCATTCCATTGTATACACATAGTTTCTTTTTTAATCCATTCATCCGCTGATACACACCTATATGTTTAGCATATCTTGGTTATTTTAAATAACCTGTCAATGACCACAAAGTACTTTTGGCACACTGATTCTAATTCTCCAGAAGTGATAATTCTGAAGCAAATGGTAAATCCATTTTTAGTACCTGCTGAAGGATCTGTATATTGTTTTATAAAATGCCTATATCAAATTGCAATACCATCAACATTGTACAAGGGCTCCACTTACTCCACACCTGAGTTAACGCTGGTGATCCTTCATACTTTAAAAGACAGTAGAATGAAAATCATGAAATGATATGTCTTCGTAACTTCAATTTGCACTTTTCTAATAATACAAGATGTTGAACATTGTGCTAGTCATCCTTTAGTAATTTATCTGTTTTGTTTTGAGAAATTATCTATCGAAGGCATTTGCTCATTTTTCATATGGTTGTTTATTTGTTGAGTATTTTGAGTTCCTCGTATGTTCAGGATATTAGGTCCTTAATGACACATTTCTCGTTCAGAGTCGTTCCCACTGTGATGCTGTCTCTTTGCTCTATTGTCTTTCTCTGCTTTTTAGATGACACAGATTCATTTATGTGTTCAGCTTTTGTTCCTTGTGCACTTTGGGTACGTTCAAGAAGTCACTATTCCAATGAGCAGTGTAGGCTTCGCCTCTATGTTATCTTCTGGTGTCTTTATATGTTCAAGCGCTATGTATTGTTAATGAATCCATTTTGAGCTTTTCTTGTATAATGGGTAAGGTTGGTGCTCACTTTTCAGCTCATGGCTAATAAGTTTTCCCAATAAAATGTTGAAAGAATGCTCTCTTTCCATTTTGTAATCTTGGTATGTAGTTCAAAATCAACTGAGCTTAAATGTATTGATTATTTCCTTGTTCTTTATCCTGTTATATTGGTCAGTGTCTCTGGTTTTATGCAGGACCACAGTATTTAGATTACTAGAGCTTTGTAATGTATATTTAAATCCAAAAGTGTGAAGCTTCACTCTACTCTTTTTAGTTAAAGGTGCATTGGCCAGTGGGGACTCTTGTAGTTTGTTATGAAGTTAAGGACTGCCTTTTCTATATCTGTCAAGAAGGATTTTTGAAATTTTGATAGGTATTACATTGAATATGCAGACCAGATTGGTTAATATGGAGATTTTAACAATATTAATTCTTATAATCCATAAGCACAGTACATCTTCCCAACTCTGCAATTGGGAATGCCAATGCCTTCATTAAACTGTCTAGCATGTGTGTAAAACCCACATGAAAACTTAAAAGGAAGCTACCAAAAGCATTAACACTGAGCTATGTTTGGGGTCCTTGCTATAATTACAGATAAAATTACATAATTTAATTGTGTAAATCTAGCTAAGTGTGGGTCATAGGAACAAAACTAGATATAGGTTCAGTTTATTATTAACTGTAGAAGACAGTGGTTTCTGAGATTAAATTTGTCATAAGTGTTTCCACTATGAATTCAGTGAAGTAATTGATTTCAAATACATCACTTTGTAATCGATAACTGATCATTTTAACTGGGAATTCTGAAATTGAACAGGACCACAAAGGCAACATAACCCATTCTCCTCCTTTCTTTACTATAAGAATTGAATCTTGAGGACTTAACTGATTTCAATCAACCATATAGTAGATTAGCAAAGGGAAAACAACTTTTCTTAACTCCCCCCTCTAGGATCTCCCGAGTGAGCAATTGGAGATAAAATTATTTCCTGAGTTATATGATTATCTTATAGCAAGAGGGCTTTAGATATAAAATGTTTGTCCAAATAAATTCAAATAACAAGCAAAATCCAGATTATTTTTGCAATATCATGACGAAGATACATAAGAGTTAAATATGTTTGTAGACATCCTTCCAACTGATAAATATCATAGGAAAGACTGAGATGCTGTTTAAATTTCTGGGATGCAACTTCTCCTTTAGTGCATCCCTTGCTAGGTCCCTAGGTAGAAACATAAAGGCCTCTTCTTGGATAATGCTTTAGTGACTACAATTACACAAAGCAGATTCTAGCTTTGTACTTGGTAATAAGTGAATATGAACCTTCTCCAAGAAGCCCCAAAGAAAATATCAACACAATTCCATGAAGGCCACTCTGAGTTCAGAGTATACATATAGTATTATGTCAGTACATGGTACCAATGTTTTATGTGTTTCACAGACTTTTTTAGTTGTCATGAATTATGTAGATTGTTGGTTTAAGAGATCAATTGAAACATGCAGATATTTGTAAGATAACAATAAAAATATACCATCACGTTAACCTATTTCTAGCAGCTAACAGGGCCACTGGGAAGGAGTACTCTACTGTAGAACAGCAATAACACTTTGTTCTTATCACTACAGCCTGCCATTGTATTCTATACTACTTGGAGCGAAGAGTAGGGACTCATATTCTATGCTGCCAACTAATAAGATTTATCCTTCCACCTTCAGAAGACACAATCAGAAACAGTCAAATAAGGCATTTCCAACACTTGCCTTCCTTTAAACTCTGAAAAGAAATTCCAAGGAAGAACAAAAAATAAAGTCAGGCAGCTGTTTGGGTTATTACTGAATAATTACAATGCTCAGCACTCTCATTTCTTTTAAATGTTAACTTAAAATACTCTTGAATCTGTAAAGTACACTGGTAAATTCAGCATTTTAAGAAAACTTTAGGCTGGAGTATGTAAGTTTTCCTCTGGAAGAAATCAAAGGAAGCAAACAGATGTCATTATAATTCCCTTTAACTGTTGGTGGAGGAGCAGTCTGTTTTTCCAGATTACAATAGGAAAGTAGTGAAGGGGGTGTTCTGGAGCCATGCTGAAATCAGTTATATTCCTCAAATAATTATCACAAGCAGTATTATTCTCCAAAGCCAACATCTTAAGTTTCTTATACCTTCATGCTCTTTATAGCCCTCCAGTTTTATGAAGAAATAATTGTGACTGACACCATATAATACCTAATAATTATATCTCCTCATCTTGTAGACAAATGAAATGTAATAAAATATTAACATTCTTTTAAACACAAAAATTTGAACATCTTCAAAACTTTTGGTTATTATATTTCATTTCAATTGAAAATGGCTAGAATCTATGAAAATATCTTTGGAATAACACTGATTATTGCTATATGAACATTTAAGCTCCTTGGTATATATAGTTTTGAGGAATTTTCATTTATATTTTATACCCAACAATCAATATATATATAAAGTTTCAAGCAATAAATTAAGTATAAGGCAAAGTAATTGGGTAAGGAAAATTTTCACCAGACTATAGGTAGGAGACGTTCTATCCAGAATTGATATGGCTAGACCACAGGTAGGGACAGTTGCATAAAAGGAATAAATATTAAATTAAAGTGAAGAGAAACAACAAAGTTGAAGAAAACTGCACACAGTCCAATCTGAAAGTTCAGTTCCACTTTGAAATAAAATTTGAATAAAGAAGAAAATAATACTAGTTCTTAGAGGAGTCATTTATTAGTTCAACAATATTTGTGGACCACATACACATACCACACACTGTTCTAAATCGTAGGGGTCTTAAAAAAAACAACAGCAGCAAATCCCTCTTTTATGAGTTTTGTAATATAGTGGGTGGAAAGCTACAGTTAACTTCTAAACAGCTCTATGTGAGGAAAGAAAAAAGATCAAAGTCTAGAAATTGAGTGTATGAGTCAAAATGTATAAATGTTATATTTGATAGCATGGTGGTTATTTTTTATTGTCAACTTTATGGGGACTAGAATTAATTAAGACACACAGTTCTAGGAAGGTCTGAGACGGCATTTCCAAGAAGGATTATCTGAAAAAAATATTCTGCCTTCCTCCATAGTGAGTGGCACCATCTGGCGGGAGCCCAGATATAAAGAGATCTTAGGAAAGATCAGTGTCTGCCTTAATTTCTTGCTGGCAAGTGTATCCATCCCGCTGCTGCTGCCGCTGCCCTCCTTTGCCATCATCAAACTCCTGATTCTTCGGCCTCCCAATGTGGAAGATGATCAGCGGCTCTGCATGAATCCTTCAGGCCTTCAGTGCCAGACTGGGACTGCTGAGTTATCCAGCATCATGTACGGAGCAGCTACTGGACTCTCAGCCTCTCTATACTGAGAGAGCCATTTTTGAACTGCCCAAGCCCTATCAATTGTAAGTTATTCTGCTAAATCCTCTTTTGGTTCCATTCCTCAGGAGAACCCTGACTATTGCAGATTCTGTGGT
Organism: Peromyscus eremicus; assembly: GCF_949786415.1. Classification (NCBI taxonomy): domain Eukaryota; kingdom Metazoa; phylum Chordata; class Mammalia; order Rodentia; family Cricetidae; genus Peromyscus; species Peromyscus eremicus. Next base: position 19,549,842 of record NC_081428.1, on the reverse strand, counting down.
CTGAAAAGGCCTTGCTCAACAAAGGGAAGGAGTGAGATTTGTCTGTTTCTGAGGCAAATAGAAATAGGACTCCTTTTTTATGGGAACCAAAGTAATATAAAACTATACATGTGATAATCTTCATATTATGGTTCAAATACAAATAAAAAACATTTAATTTTTTCAGCTTCTATCAGCAATAGACATGTGCATAGTTCTCAACAAAAACTTAAAATTTACTTTATCATTGATAATATCATAGGTTTTAAAATTGAAGAATAATGGAAGTAAAATATACCTACTCAAATAAAAATTAACATCAAAATTGAATGAGAATTAGATTCCTCAAAAAGATACCCATGGGTATATGCATTTATATACATATACAAATATGGTATAATGCATTTTCATATATAAATACAAATGAAAATGGGGGGCCTATTTTATGCCTTCAGAACCAATGATCATCTTCTACAGAATATGAAAATTTATTCTTGGAGGGTGTATGTGCTAATTTGCTTCTAGGCCAATTTTCTCCTACCCTCTCAACAAAATTTAAAATATATGTTACTTTTTCATCTTTTGAAAAGCATGCAGTGTGAGGCTGAGAGACAGAGAAGCATGGTCCTAGCAGCTGTGCAACGCTTCATGTTGTGAATATTCAACAAATATTAAGTGACATTGAAATATGAATTGACGGATAATGAATCACTCTAGGGAATTATCCTGCCAAAATGTTTTGGAAGATCCATGAAATGTTTGACAAATCCAAGATATCCCAAGCTTTGCCTTTGCTGAGATTTATTTATTTGTTTGGGGGATGGGGAGACAGGTTCTTATTTTTCATCTGGCTCATTATGTCCTTCTGTTAGTGAGTAATTCATACTCAAATCATATTACTTTAACTTTGGTTAGGCAATTGATTTCTTGGTGGCTATATAATTGGAAAACCAGAGCATCTAGAAAAATTGCATCTTTTTATTAAGTACAGAAATGAAATTGATTAAGGAGAAATTTAATTATAGTAATAGGATTGACCCAGCAATGGAGAATGAGCACCAGGAGAGGACAAACATACTACATTTAAAGGGCTTCTCCTAAGCATTATCTTATTTAGCATTATTTAAATAAGAAAAATCCATAGCCTGTAATACATTTTGTCTCTATTTCTTCTGATTGCATTCAAATTAACAGATAGGATCTTCGTCTAATTAACTTTACAGTGACTTTAACATAATTACTTAGAAATTATCTCACTTTAAATAACAAACTCTTTTGGCCACCTGAGGTTTTAGCAACCCCTGCCACATTTGTTATGGTTGTAATAATAAACTTACTCACAGTGCCCCTGATATGAGTTTGGACTATCTGAGATTTAGAAAGTTGCAAATTAGATTTAGAAAGTTTCCAGGGGGAAAAGGGAACTCTGCGTTAGGATACAAGGGTTTCTAAAAATTCTTTATGGAATGGTTGCTGGCAGACGGTAGACAGGGTAGGAAGGTACACCAGAAGACTTAACTGAATCACTTCTGCCCCAGTTCTTCAAGACACCTTCCTCTGCACACTTACCCCATCGCTGATTTCAGCACACGGCTTCTGGTTTTGTTTTCTACTCAGTTCACCAAGATGCCGGAAGGTAATGAAACACCTTCGTGTAATGGGAGTCAAACCATATTGAGAGAAAGATTCCCTTAATACTAACCCTTAATTTGCAGGAAAGGAACTTCGATCAAGTCCAGTTATTGCAGTGGTGACATTGAATAAGTGTGAGCACTAAGTTCTAATTTACTATGACTAGTGACAGGTCAGGAGGGTATCAGACTGAATGAGTGGGTTGGATGACACCCAACAGAGCTCATTATAACATATTAAAAAGTTTGGACTAAAGTTTTCTTCTCAACTATTTTAAGCTTCATATTCAATAGTTTTAGGGGGAGATTGCCACTGAAAATTCAGTTTTTAGACCACTTTAAGTCATGTTAAAGAATAAATTATCATACAACAAAGATGATGTTTTAGATACAGTTACAACATGGAAAATGATTAATACTGGAAACTAAAGCAGAAAGATTAGACTCAAGGAAATCACAAAATCGAAACAGAGTAGACACGTGTTTCCTTTGATTCTCTTGTTCTTTTTTTTTCCCCCCCTAGGGAGTGCAGCCATATATCACAATCATAGCGGCACTGGTTTAGAAATGGTTAAAATTCACATTGGAAGAGGTAGCCCACTGGCTTACTAAGGAAAGAAAACAGGGCAAGAGGAACAGGTGTTGAGGGTCATTGGAGAATGGGAGGACATTAGAGGGGAGACATCCAGAAAACACCAGTGTCCTCAGCTCAAGGCAGCAACAGGTCTATAAGCATTAAACCATCAATGGGATGAGACTTTCCCATGAGATGGCTCACGGTGTGACTCAAGGAAAGGAGCAGAGACCTAAGCTGCTGCCCACGATAGGCAAACCCATTGTTAGTTTGAGTCCAATTAAGTTAGATACATGCTCAAATTAAGGCATCAAACACTTTTCAGTGAAATATATTAGAATTCAAATTCTTCACAATGTAACATTTAAAATATCCAATGTATAATTTACATGCAACTGTCATAAAAATGTGTTATGCCAAAGGAAAAGACTACAAGTGTAGACAAAACCAATGAGATTAGTGGGGGCTTGTCTTATTAGAGAAAAGTTTTAAAGTAGATATTGTAGTAACACTCAGTGACATAAATGAAATTAAATTTATGTTGACTGAAACTTTATCTATCTGAAATTCAAAAACTGGAAAATTTAGAGTCAAAAGAATTAATATTTAAAATAAAAGTTTGCGGGATTGACTAAAGCATTCATTCATCGAAAATGAAGATAAAGGAGCTAGGAAATTTGAAAGTATACTAATAAAAAACAGTTATCCCGTGATATACTTGCTAATTTACAAGAATGTAATTTTATGATGGAAAAATTTGTATATACCACCTTAGACAAATGATTTAATTAAATAATGAGTAAAGAGACAAAGAAACACTTATTTGTTATATTGGGAAGTGGGCAGGATCATTTTATAATATTTTCTCCAAAACTGAACAACCTAAATCTAACATGAGGAAACATCTGAGACTGGTTTTTTCAAAACAGGTTTTCTCTCTGTAGTCCTAGTTGTCCTGGAACATGCTTTGTAGACCAGACTGGCCTCGAACTCACAGAGCTCCACCTGCCTCGCCTACTGAGTGCTGGGATTAAAGGCATGCACCATCACTCCCCAGCATGAGTCTAGTGTATGACACCAGAACAAATCACAGTATAGGAGGAAGACAGTAATAGGGTAATAGATGAAATAAGTCAATCTATTTTCTCCAAGTGGATTTCTGATTTCAATGCAATCAAGGTACAGAAGAAAGGATGATTTTGCAGAAATCAACCAAGTAGCTTTTATGCAGATATAAAAGAATGGAATGAAGAATAGCCAAGCAATTTCAAAAATAGAAAATAATGCATAAAAGTGATATGATTTTATGAAATATATATACATATATATGAATTAGAAGATACTAGATTGGAAGAAAACAGACATATATAGAAAAGAATTGTGTACAGAAATAAACACAAATATGATCAACCAAATTATTATTGAAAAAAATTAAATCTCTTTTAAATGAGTGATAGAAATATCTTTCCTAAAACGTTTTAGTAACTGGATATCTGCATGAAAACAAAGACCATTAACTTTTATGTAAGACTGCACATAACTTTAGCACCAACAAAGTTCCATGCCTAAGTATTAACAATTTTTTAAAATAAATTAAATAAAGTAACAAAGTCTAGGGACTTTTGAGATAAGTCATGCCTTTAGTATAGCACAAAATATTTGACTCACTTTCCAAAGCAGCATATATGAGATTTTATCAAAATTAAAACACAAAACTCCAAAAGTAAAGACTGCTTTCTGTGTAATGCATATAACATTCTGACAAACGTTAGTCCATGTGGGATTCTTTCCTTCTCGGCACAGACATTACAAGGAGACTCAAATATGAATTTTATAGTTTCTTTTACTTGAGTGCATACCATGGCTAATACGATGCCTTGCTGTACAAATGAGAAACTCAAAAGTGAGGTATGGAAAACATTTTCAGAAAGTTACAAAGGATGTTTCAAACCCTACACATTTGTGAGACAGTCTTGGGATGACCTAAGCCAACAGTGAGATCAAAACCTGACTTAGGTCTCTGCATCACTGACTTGAAGGAACACTTATGAAAAAAAAAAAAAGCAAATGACGTGTTAAGCAGGGTCTCTGACACTTTCATGGTATTTTTCAATAATGTGACCTTGTACAGAATTTTTAGACAAACCATTTTAAAGCATTTTGATTCTTGTAGTTATGTCTATAACTCCTTAATTCCCATTCTTGTCTCTATTTTAAAATTTCAGCACATAGGAATTTCTATTGTTAAATAAACACAGTTTAAATGTCACAAACCTTCTAAGAATTTCTTTAAGCTGTCCTCCAATCTCTGTTCAAATGCACTGCACTGTTTTCATAGCACAAACCTATTCCAACATGAAATGGTTCCAATTAGATATGAAACTCCAAACCCATGAATTTTGAGAGGGCTCTGAACTTGCCAAAATAATTTCATATTAGACTTGATAACTTGGATTATACACTCCCTCTGTATATTTAAAAGCTTTTACTATAAAACTTTCTTATAACAAAAGGGAGATGAAAAAGATACTGTAATTATTCACAGAACACAGTCAAGGCATCATTGCTGATGAAATATAATAACCATGACATTTCTTTACTGTAAATAAGGTAGTAAATGATAGGAGTGCTATTAGCCACAGAGTACCCATTCTTCTACTTATTAACACACAAAACAATAGCTTTTATCTCAGACTAGTCAACCCTTCAGAATCAAACACATGAAACTCTTTGGGAATGAAATTTAAGCTCTAGTTTGGTTTCAACTTTTAGGCTTTTAACTTCAAGAAAAATATTCTTCTGGAAAACAAGAGCCAATGTCCTACCAGCCTGATTTGTTAGGGAGACCTGGGTTAAGAAACTAGCATGAGTAAAATCTGACCTTATCAGCCTGCAAACTGTTCTAGAAGTTTCTGGTGAGTGCTGAAGGCATAAATTATTCTCATTTTCATGTGGAGCTGTGGAAAACCACACCAACCCTGAACTGACTAATGTCCACCAAAGTTAAAGGGAGGGGCACATGGTAACAAAGGCTGTAACCCACACAGCAGATGCTGCTGCTGCTGCTGCCTTTATTTTGAATGGCCATCTTTGTCACTGAATGAAAATACTTTCTAGAGACATGTTAGTAATGAGAAAACTTGGAAAGAGAGGAGTTTCAAGGCTCATCCTGTCTTGGCCACTGGTAGCCCTTTTAAAAAGGAATCATATACACATTGCATCTCTTGTTTTAATGAGGTACTTGAGCTATCAGTATAATTATTGAGTCTTTTAAAAGAGGAATGAGTAGGTTCAGTACCCAGAGAGCTCCCTGATTTTAGCACAAGGAAACCAGGGTTTGGAGAAGTGGGGAGAAGGTACTGAGGCGAGCCACATGCCACATCTCCTAGGCCACGAGAACTCGGTGCTGTATGGCTGATAGTAGTACTAGGAGCAACGTGATCACAGTTAGAAACCCTGCCTCCACTTCTGCCACTTGCTGCAAAACACACATAATGCTCCAGATAAAATTTCAAAGAACATATTAAAACAAAAACTGCTAATGCAGTCAAGGTCTTAACACACTTAGACAGCCTGTCAAATGGCAGGGCAGTGTTAATATCAGAAAGAGGAGACAACAGTACAAGTAGAAGCTGTTGGTTAAATGCCAAGGTTTTGAAAGCTAGAGGAATGTTTATATGAATGCCAGTTATCTTCTAGTGGACATGAGTTGACTCTGGTTATCTTCAGGTTATTTCTAAATCCAGAACACAATTTGCTGAGTATTTCAACATTATTTTGTTACAAACAAATACTTTTTAATGAAGTTTGCGTGTCTGAGGAAACATCACCATTCAGAAAATTTTCATTCAAATGCCGACCTTAAATTGAAAGTATTGCATGGGTACATAAAGGAATAGCACGACTCTTGCTTCTCTTGTGACCAAAGTTAATGTCAACAAGCAATTCTAGATGAGGCATTGTCTTCTAGAGTTGTTCTAGGCTCTGAGTTATATTAAATCATTTTGATCCTCCCCTTACCCAGCTTCTATCTTCACAGATAAAAATTATCAAGTTCAGTCTTTCCCTTATGAGAAGAGTGTTCCATCTCCCTTTTATGCCCAGTGTGGTAAAGCTATAGGATCCTCAAATAAAATTGCTGTTTTTAATTTACCCCAATTCCTCATATCCGATATTATTTTGACCGAAATGATGGTCACAGAAAAAAAGATTAACAAATCCAGAAACTATATTGCACACAATTTAATTTTATACTTAAATCTGGAAAAACCACAATACAAAACATATTTATCTATAGATAAAGTAAGTTGTTACTCTTGTTACTAACACACGTATTTAACCAATTTTCTTATGCTTTTCTTGAATGTTGTTGCAATTTAAGTGTATGGATGTGTGTAGAAACTGCCCAATTAGTCTTTAATGAGTAATTATATCAAATGTTTTTATTACCTGAAAGTCATAGACCGAGGATAGATATTAGTTCTGTTTAATTAAACCGAAATCAAGTTGAGTAGCTTAGAGTCTCCTTCAGGAGAACAAAGCCTGAGGTACATAACTTAGCATCAATAGAATATACATTAATCTTCCAGTTAGAAATTGTTTTAACAAGATATAGAACTGAACTTTTGAAAAATTGCCTATTAGCAAGTCAGGAATAGAGGGTTTCACCTTCACCTAACTAAGTACTTCTACATTAGTAATCTATTTTAAATATCCTCAAGGCTGGAGAAAGGAGGCAAGTCTCTCTGAAACTGATTAGCAAGCAACATACACAAAGAGCAGAATCATTGGTGTACTCAAAAGAAAATGTCATGAACAATGGTAGTGTTCTTGTGTCTAAGTGTAAAATAAAGAAAAAGTGAAAGTAGCCATTTCTTCCTAGATTCACGAAATTTGGTTTTTCTGCAAAACATAAAATATAAAATGATGAAAACTGCATTAAGGATGTATTTATTAAATTGGATATTAGATTGTGCAAAAATTGTTATCATTTCAACCACGGTTATTGAAATTACAAGCAACTGGACATAGAATAAACATTTATGTGGCAATTCAAACATCTGAGTTTTTCTCTAGTCCTGGTCCTTTCACTAAAGAGTTGTTGAATTTGCAGATTGTTAAGTACTAGACTATTGTCTACTGATGTTTCTGAGCTTTTGAGCCATCTTCTCTGTCAATTTCCATCCATGCTGAAAATTCTCTAATGTTTTCACAAATCACAATTCTACTCAGGAATGAAGACTCACATACTATTATTACTATTTTAATTACACATATTTATAAAGTACTGCACAATCCTTTGTTTCTTGATAATGATTAACAGTCATGTTTGCATTAAAATTTTCTTTCATATAACAGTATATTAGTTGATTTACCAAAAAAGATTTTTTTACAGGATTTTGTCTGCATGTAAATAATAGAAAAAATAGATATAAAAATATATTCATTTTAGCAGTAAACTTTTTGACTAAGAATGTTTCATGCGTCTTTTGTGTATTCCCTTGTTTATTTGTTTTTGTTTGTTTAATCTTTTGCCCTTTGATGTGGTTTGGAATTCTTACTGTCATAAACTTTTAACTACTAAGAGAACCACATTTATATGAAAATATTTTAGGAGCATTGTTGCCAACCTTGATTTAAAGCTGGAGTTTATAAAATTTTCACAGGGCCTATTTTAATAAGGTTTCCAAATATAATAAAAAGAGCTTGGTCATTTCAGTGAAATGACCTGCCAAAAGTTTCCAATGTTTATCCATGGTGAGACTGAATATTAAAAGTATTGATTAATACATTGAAACAAGAGTAAGAAGTTTCAGATGTTAAAC